>NC_041394.2:210885762-210895762 GCF_900747795.2 Erpetoichthys calabaricus | reverse complement strand
CAAAATGATTATGGGAATGAGGCAGGTGCCAGTGCGCTAAATAGCACTGCAGTAGGCATATATAGAGTTTTCATGTTGTTACTTTAATCTTGTTGGCTTCATAGTGAAAGTCCCCATGTGTCTATGCATAGTAGTTAGTGAAACACCATAGTTAAAATCTGCAAGAAAGTCAGATGGTGTGTTTCATGGTGGAAGTTCTAGTCCCTTTCCTCATAAACATAAGCCCTTTAACTAATGTGGTTGTTTAGAAGCAGCCTGATTGTTATAAATAAATGCTTAAATAATTATATGAAGGATGGACATATCTTGAGTGATTTAAAAATCACTTAGCTCTGATACAATGACTGTCATCTTGCAGACCACATGACTAATGTTTGAAGACCAAACTTTAAGAACCACTAATAAAAGTCTGCAAGCTGGTTTGTGAATGTAACATTTTAGCTAACATTAACCACACTGACAGCTACCTAAATTAACCAATTCATAAACCTTTCTCAGAAAGATAAACAGTAACATTTCATATGTAGACAATGCTTGGTCGATTCTCAATTTTGCCAAAATGCCACATACTTTTTTTGTTTTCATGCAAGTCTTGAAATACACTTGAGGTATTAGCATTTTACAAATTATGTAGTGCTGATTTAGATGTCACAGGCATGAGTGATGGGAGAATTGAAAAACATAACTTCAGATGGAATCTGAGTCTTACCTATTCAGTTATTAATATTGCATTTTTTTGGGTATTTCTTACCCCACCCTTGTACTTTAAGAAACAAAATTGTTTAATCTGGATGCTCTTGAATACTTGCGAAGCTGAATCCAGGAAACCTCTTGTCCTCACCAACTTTCATGTTATTTAAATGACTCTTAAATGATGCAATCTCATCCTGTTTTTTTTTGGTTTCTAATCTAAATGCACATTTAAGTATAAGGAATTAAATCCACAAAAATGCAAAACCAAAAAAGCCTAAGTCAACAAAGACAAGATAATATACCCTATTGAAGAAAAACTGCGCACATGTGCTCTACCTCCTGCAAGATTTAAGACAAGCTGGTAAGAGAAAGCACTGCAGCAGTTCTGAAGAAATATTCTTAGCACAGGGAGTATGTGCAGTACGGTATATTTTGGATGCACATGTAGTCACTGCACATGTAGACTTCATTGCACTATGATTTTCTTGGAATACATTTTAATTCATACTCTTGTATGTACTAAGCTATTTATCAACCACAATATTTAAGGATTTCAAATTTAAGAATATTAAAAATTTCTTTATTAATCTGATTTCCCAGTACATTAGCTATGCATGCTTGAATGAGCTATGATATGGGATAATAAAAGCAGTGACATACTTGTTTGTCTGTCCTTATTAATTAATCTGAGAGCTGAATCTGAAAATTTTCCTTGAGGAGTCAAAACAACCTATTTCCTAATAACTTTATTCTGTCCTGTAACGTGACATGAATGTAAGGACAGTAAAAAAAAAAAAAAAAAAAAAAGGTTTCAATTTCAAATTTTCATTAAGCAGCTGTGTGAAAAGAAAAGTCTCTTGGTCTTTACTTGAACTCTATACGTTTGGTTGCATGCACACTTAATCAACAAACCAATCAGAGAATTATTTACATTGCAACAACCACCCATAATCTTTGATTATAAACAAATTATACAGAAATGCTTAGAGAAATACCAGTATAACCTTGTCAAATGGAATTGGTTGTAAATAGACACTTGTACACTGTTGGTGGTTCTGGATCAGATACTACTGCATTAAACTCAACTTGGAAACTTTACACTACACCTAAGATGCATTCATTGTACACATTGTGAAAATGCAATGATTGGTGGTATAAAAAAAAGTTTAATTAACTCAACCCCTCCAAAATATTTTCCTACTCAGCATGGATGACATTAGACCTATTGATGCTTGACTCTAATGTGTGCGAGTAGTTGTACAATCAGTTGATAACTATAGTCTACTTTTCCTCTTGTATGTCAGAGTGTAAAAAGCATCATTTAGTAGAGCAAAAAAGAACTCTTTTTCAAAAGACTCAAGAGACCAATTCAGGACTTTGACTCACAGAAAACACAATATAAAAAATAAAGAAATTAAAAAATACATCATTAACATTCTTTGTGATATGGCAGTAAGCAAATAATTCAGATAAAATGTCCTGTATAAAAAGTAAGTGGCAAGGAAGTAAAATGGTAAAATTCTGCAAGTCTTTTTATGGTGTGATTTAATAGTTACACAACATTTACATTTTTACGCCAGAAGGAACATCTTGATTTGTCCCTTGTAAACAGGAAAGCCACCACCCTCTTGTGTGTCACAAAAGGCAAATAAAGGAGGCTGGCACTAGGAATGGTATCTGGGTTCAAAATTTCTAGTCCAATTCCCACCTTGATTATACAATGATGACAACCAGAAATAATGGGCAGCATACAGCCTATAATACACAATGGTTGCCCCAACCTGCCTATATCAATCAGAAAGCTGGGGAAGCCAGCTGAATGACAGACAGGAACAACCTGATTTATGATGGTCACAGACCTAATAGATTACAAGGATGCTGGATTTTTGGCAAGGGTAATGAAGCTGGTGTAGTCAGTTAAAATTAGGAAACGTTATAGGAGTGCCAAAATGTACATTTGTGTAGCATAAAGGAGATAAGGTGGAGAGGTAAAGGCGTGAGAACGCTTAGTGAGAATGGTGCAACATAAAAGAGAACTGATGACAATGATAAAGATGGTGTACTTGTGTCTGAAAAATGGGTAGACAAAGTGGTGGAGTGAAAAGTCTGAGTATGTTGCAGTTGTTAAGAAGATTGATGGTAAATCACTGATAAATATAATCTCAATATATGTCTCTCTGGTTGGCAGAACCAATGAAGAGAAAGATGACATCTAAAGTGCCTCTGGGAAAGGAAGTTCTATTACTGTTATGAGGGAAGTTTTAGCTTCTGTACCAGGAATGATTAGAGTGAGAAGATTCTGGAGTTTGATGATATGCTCTAAATGGTTTCATGTAACATCTTTGTGTCATACAAATTTGGTTGTGTAAGGAGCATAAGACTATTTGCTGCTACGGTGAAAAATAGGAAAGGAGGTCTTGTCGGAAAGATGCTTATCATAACATAATTCGGTTATAGGAGATATTTTAGTCAGATACATGAAGTAAGATAATGTATGTACCATGGCTAAGGGTTTGGAAACTGAAGGAGGACAGAGTGAGAATTAAATTTGTCGACATATTAGTAGCAAGGGCAAATAAGTAGGGATGCACGATAATATCGGATTTATATCTGTATTGGCAGATAATGGGTTAAAATAATTTTATCGGCATCGGACCGATGACTAAATTGGACCGATAATTTCAACCGATATTGATGACACATTCACTGTGTTCCGGATGTGCCAGACGTTTAGGCGACGCTGGGCTACTGTGTGAAAATGTCTGTGGTGTGAAAGTTTTTCAAAGTGAGTGAGAGTGACATAAAATATGCCATTTGCAACACTTGTTCAACTAATGTTTTGCGCGGAGGGACCAAAGTGCGAAATTTCAATACCACCAATTTAATTACACACTTGAAGACACGCCATCCTGACAAATATACATAATTCCTCTGAGCAAAAGAGGAGAATCCTGCGCCACCGCGCACAAAATCAAAAACTGCAGTTGCTCAACGTGTTGATCAGTTACTTGAAAAATCAAAGAAATTTGATAAAGATAACCCTAAAGCTCAAACAATTACTGCAAAAGTGATGGAATTTATTGCTCTGGACGATCAGCCTGACATAGCGCTTCCAGAGTTACATAAGATTGTGGAAAGTCATGTGCACGAACTACTTTCTGAAGATGTCACAGCCATAAGCTTTACCACTGATATATGGACATCTGATATGAGTGCCATTAGTATGCTTAGTTTAACTGTTCAGTGGATCGACCGCAAGTTTGAATTGCAGAAAGCAATCTTGCACGTCCAGGAATGCTCCGGATCACACACGAGTGCTGCACTCTCTGTGGCGTTTAAAAGAATGTTTGAAACATGGAAAATACCCAAAGAGAATGTTCATGTAGTATTACGAGACAATGCACGCAGCATTGCAAAGGCTATGGAGGAATGCGGGATCCCAAGTTTGCCATGTATGGCTCATACTTTACAGCTTGCCGTGAACTATCCCAGAGCAGCGTCTCAGATACAATAGCGATCGGCAGAAAATGGTGGACGAGGTCAGAGGAGGCGACAAGGAGAGGCCCTGAGTGTTGTGTGAAGAGGAAGAGGAGGCTTAATGAAGAAGCCGGGATTGTGAGAGACTGTGGGGGTTTGATGGTGTGGTGCACTTACTGACTTGTAAATAATATTGTGTAAATAAACGTGTGGTGATGGAGGAAAAGGTGTCTGCCTGCCTGTGTCCGGGTCGCCTATTTCACAGTGGCGTAGCCAGCAGGATGCTCCACCTGGGTCAAGGCGGGGACCTGTATTGTTGAGAGATTCTGTGAAAGGCCTGGCACAGCAGGCAACCTCACCCACGTGCCGCAGGGGCGGCGTGCACCCAACCCCTTAATTACCGGGTGTGTCGCGGACCAGGGGAGGTCCGCCGTTGGACTTGGTATTGTTTCAGGGGTGGCTCAAGAGCGCGGCGGCAGCAGGGAGAGCTGCAGGGAAGGAGACGCTGCACACACAGCAGCCGCGGAGCTGCCCAGAACCTCGCCCTAGAGTGTGGAAGGAGCGCGAGGAGGCCGCAGACCGGAAGTCCCTCGTTGTAACAGGCACGGGATTGGGCAGCGTGTCCTGTCGTTCCGCCAACGATTGGTCAGAGGCGGGAGCAGGGAATGTCCATCTCGTGCTAGGAAGAAGCCCGAGTGGGCTGCAGGGAAGAGCCCACGAAGAGCAGTCGGCGAGTGGTGCTGCTCGAAAGGTAAGCACACCGCCGACTGTTTCTCACTCTTTGGCAGCGATTCTGCAGAAGCTGCAGGGTGAGCTTCAGCTCGCGCTATCGCTGCCGGCTGAATGGTCCGGGCGGAGACGCAGGGTCCAGGAGGGACGGCAGTGGCGTGCGATCGAGAGCCGCAGAGGAAGGAGGATCGACGCGCTGCGGGAACTTTGGACCGGAGAGGCACAGCGGGGAAGGTAAGTGGGACCGACCCCGTGAAGCTCCGGACGCCAGCGGGGCTGGGTCTGCCCTTTTGCAATGGGCAGATTCGAACCGTCATGGCGTCCCAAATTAAAAGGAGGAAGCGGCTTGGGAAAGCTAGTTCCTCCGATACGGGAGGACGTGCAGCTGGGTGGGCGCGTCCCTGGAAGGGCCGCCCTCTGCCGAGGCAGAGGAAAAACCCGCAGGCTGGGAGGCAAGACAAATGTGTGCACCAGTTGACGGTTCCGTGGCGGGGGTCACGGAAATCTTGGGCCGGGTGGCCAAGATTACAAGCATCGGAGAGCGTTGGCCCAAGCCTGGAAAAGGCGCAGAGGCGCCGTGTCAGGGCAACGTCTCTGCCCCTTGTTTTTCTTTTTATTATAGAGGACCGGGCCCTAGGCTGGGACGGATCGGCCTGCCACAGAGGAAAATCTGTCCTCGCAGAACTGTCCGCTGGCCCTGTGGGATCTCAGCGTGGAGGGGAGTTATGTCGCAGGTGGCCGGGTGTGGTCCGCAGCCGCCTGCCTATTTAAGGAGCCGCCTCCCTGCAATCAGGGCTGGAGTCGGGTGAGGAGGTGGACGAGGTCAGAGGAGGCGGCAAGGAGAGGCCCTGAGTGTTGTGTGAAGAGGAAGAGGAGGCTTAATGAAGAAGCCGGGATTGTGAGAGACTATGGGGGTTTGATGGTGTGGTGCACTTAGTGACTTGTAAATAATATTGTGTAAATAAACATGTGGTGATGGAGGAAAAGGTGTCTGCCTGCCTGTGTCCGGGTCGTCTATTTCACAATATTATATATATATATATATATATATATATATATATATATATATATATATATATATATATACACACACACACACACACACACACACACACACACACAGTGGGTATAGAAAAGAATGACCCCCTTCGAAATATTCCTTTTTTTTGCTTTACAGCCTTAAATGAAAACACACAAACCAATATTTTTTCCAGCTTTACTTACTCAATGCAATCTGTAACATCCAAGTGAAAGATATCACAGCTACTGTTACAAGAAATACTGAGATTAATAAAAGATCACCCCCCTCCTAAACACTATTTGTAAACTCAATCAGGTGTAAGTGACCACCATTTCCATTGCAGACCATGGTTACTGGCTTCCACCTGTGATCAACTGTAATCTGTGTGATTAGTGAAGCATAAAAACAGCTGTTCCTGGAGCATTCCCTTGCTTGGTAGTGCAACTGACAGCAAACAACTGACTATGGATGGCAAGCCACTTTCAAAACATCTCAGGGATAGAGCTGTGGACAGAAATAGGGCAGGATATGGATACAACAAAATCTCAAAGGCTTTATCAATCCCAAGGAGCACAGTTAAGTCTACAATAAAGAAGTGTCAAGTGTTTGGTACTACTAGGACCCTCCCTGGATCCGGTTATCTCTCCAAACTGGATGGAAGAGCAAGGAGTAAACTGGTAAGAGAGGCTACCAAGAGGCTAATGGCCACTTTGAAGAAGTTACAGGATTGTATGGCAAAGAGTGGTCATTGTGTGCATGTGACAACAATTTCACAAGCGCTCCACAATTGTGGCTTGTTCGGGAGGGTCGCAAGGAAAAAGCAATTTCTCAAGAAAGGCCACATTAAGGCTTGTTTGAGCTTTGCCAGAATGCACCTTGAAGATTCTGATGCCAAGTGGAAAAAGGTCTTATGGTCAGTTGATACCAAAATCGAACTATTTGGCCTCAATACCAAACGGTACACTTGGCAGAAATCCAATGCAGCTCACCATCCACAACACACCATACCTACAATAAAGCATGGAGGTGGCACCATCCTGTTGTGGCGGTGTTTCTCTGCTGCAGGGAATGGGGCTCTCGTTAGGGTAGAAGGAAAAATGGATGGGGCAAAATACAGTCAAATTCTTGAGGAAAACCTGCTACCTTCTGCCAGAAAGTTGAACATGGGCAGAATGTTCACCTTTCTATACGACAGCGACCCAAAGTACACAGCAAAATTGACCATATAGTAGCCGAAGGAGAAAAAAAGTGAATGTCCTCATGTGGCCCAGTCAGAGCCCAGACCTAAATCCCATTGAAAATCTGTGGAAAGATTTGAAGATAGCAGTCCACCAACGCTCACCATCCAATTTGACCGAACTTGAACAGTTCTGTTAAGAAGAGTGGGCAAATATTGCTCAATCTAGATGTACAAAGCTGATAGATTAATATCTCAACAGACTCAAGGCTGTCATTAAAGCAAAAAGTGGTTCAACAAAATATTGTCTTGTTTTTGATTTCTTTTATAATTTTTCTGAACTGTAGTTGTGATATCTTTCACTTGGATGTTATAGGTTGCATTGAGTAAGTAAAGCTTGGAAGAAATATTTTTGTGTGTGTTTTCATTTAAGGCTGCAAAGCAAAAACAAAAAAAAAAAGGAATATTTTGAAGGGGGTGATTCTTTTCTATACCCACTGTATACATACATACATGCATACACATACACACACATATATCTATCTATCTATCTCTCTCTCTCTATATATATATATATATATATACATATATACACACATACATACAGTCAGATGAAAAAGTTTGAGAACCCCTCTCAGGGTGCATAATAATTTACTCTACTTTCAATAAAAAAAGATAACAGTCGTATGTCTTTCATTTCCTAGGAACATCTGAGTACTGGGGTGTTTTCCAAACAAAGAGTTTTAGTGAAGCAGTATTTAGTTGTATGAAATTAAATCAAATGTGAAAAACTGGCTGTGCAAAAATTTGGGCACCCTTGTAATTTTGCTGATTTGAATGCCTGCCACTGCTCAATGCTGATTACTTGCAACACCAAATTGGTTGGATTTGCTCGTTAAGCCTTGAATTTCATAGACAGGTGTGTCCAATCATGAGAAAAGGAATTTAAGGTGGTCAATTGCAAATTGTGCTTCCCTTTGACACTCCTCTGAAGAGTGACAGCATGGGATCCTCAAAGTAACTCTCAAAAGATCTGATAACAAAGATTGTTCAGTATCATGGTTTAGGGGAAGGCTACAAAAATCTCAGAGGTTTAAACTGTCAGTTTCAACTGTAAGGAATGTAATCAGGAAATGGAAGGCCACAGGCACAGTTGCTGTTAATCCAGGTCTGGCAGGCCAAGAAAAATACAGGAGAGGCGGCATATGCGCAGGACTGTGAGAATGGTTATAGACAACCCACAGATCACCTCAAAAGACCTGCAAGAACTTTCTGCAGATGGTGTATCTGTACATCGTTCTACAATTCAGCGCATTTGCACAAAGAACATCTGTATGGCAGAGTGATGAGAAAGAAGCCCTTTCTACACTCACACCACAAACAGAGTCACTTGTTGTATGCAAATGCTCATTTAGACAAGCCAGATTTATTTTGGAACAAAGTGCTTTGGACTGATGAGACAAAAATTGAGTTATTTGGTCATAACAAAAAGCGCTTTGCATGACGGAAGAAGAACACCGCATTCCAAAAAAAACACCTGCTACCCACTGTCAAAATTGGTGGAGGTTCCATCATGCTGTGGAGCTGTGTGGCTAATTCAAGGACTGGGGCCCTTGTTAAAGTCGAAGGACGGATGAATTCAACCCAATATCAACAAATTCTTCAGGATAATGTTCAAACATCAGTCACAAAGTTGAAGTTACGCAGGGGTTGGATATTCCAACAAGACAATGACCCAAAACGCAGTTCGAAATCTACAAAGGCATTCATGCAGAGGGAGAAGTACAATGTTCTGGAATGACCGTCACAGTCTCCTGACTTGAATATCATTGAAAAACTATGGGATATTTGAAGCAAGCTGTCCATGCTCGGCAGTCATCAAATTTAACTGAACTGGAGAGATTTTGTATAGAAGAATAGTCAAAAATACCTTAATCCAGAATCCAGACACTCATCAAAGGCTATAGGAGGCGTCTAGAGGCTGTTATATTTGCAAAAGGAAGCTCAACTAAGTATTGATGTCATATCTCTGTTGGGGTGCCCAACATGCACCTGTCTAATTTTGTTATGATGCATATTGCATATTTTCTATGAATCCAATAAACTTAATGTCACTGTTGAAATACTACTGTTTCCATAAGGCATGTCATATATTAAAAGGAAGTTGCTACTTTGAAAGCTCAGCCAATGATAAACAAAAATCTACAGAATTAAGAGGGGTTCCCAAACTTTTTCATATGACTGTATATTATATATATATATATATATATATATATATATATATATATATACACACACACACACACACACACATACATACATACATACAGTACATACATATATATATATACATATACATGTATCAGATAATTGTCAACAACAGAAAAATAAATAGTACCTGTTGTAACATGACTGCTTGCTGCTGCTGAAGAAGGGCCTGGAGTTGTTGTGGTGACAGTACCTGCTGCTGAAGAATTTGCTGCATTTGCTGTGGGGTGATCACCTGGGGAGTCATCATGGCCACTGACACAGGCACCTGCTTCGGGATGGAGGCAAGAATATAAATAGCAACATTACACTGGGGTGGTCTTAACTTTAAACGAAACATAAGGATACACTATAACTATCTGTATTATGTTAAAAAATAGTTTTAAGCTAGTTAATGAGTAGTCTGTTAAAGTGAAGTCTAAATCTTTTATTTATTTATAAAATACAAACATCTAAAACAATTCAATTTTGAACATTAAAAACAACAGGTATGAATCACATATGAAGACTAACTGGAGGTAAATCATTTATACATCCTTTGTTTTATGTATTTCATGTTCATCAATGGAGTAGAAAGCCAGAACTGGTCATTTAGATAATATTATGAACTCCTCATGGGTTACACTTACCACAAT
>NC_041394.2:210788262-210880762 GCF_900747795.2 Erpetoichthys calabaricus | reverse complement strand
TAAAAAATGTTCTCAAGCTGCAGAAGTGTCATAAAAAGTACTGTACATTGCGTGGCTTTAGAATTCAAAAATTGAATGACTAATTTTAAATAAACTGAAATGTTTGCTGTTAAAGTTTAAAATATATATATATGTTTTCATGTTGTGAAGACGTCTGCTCTAAAAATATATTCTGCAAAGGAAATACAAACTTTCAAAACTCTGTTTCAAAGCTCTGTTTAATAATATTTTAATATGGTTCATAGAGGTCTGTATATTTCAATCATTTAAATGCAGCATTAGTATATGCAGCTAACAATTTGTGTTCATTTTTATAATGCAGAAACAAACTTCTCAAACAGTAACTAATATTAAAAATAAGGTTGGATTGAGGGAGTTCAGAAATTCCCTCTTCACTTCAAAGTTCACATTACAAACAATCTGAATGCTTTCTTTTCTTCCCCAGACTTAACCACATAGAGTCATTGTACATTTTCTTTTTCTTCAATTTTTTTTTTATTACAGTTACTTTCATTGAAATGTTTCCAATGTTACAGGTAATAGGAAGTCCATCAGGTCAGGCTCTTCATAGCCTGACATGCAGTAAATTACAAGTGCTTCAAGCAGTTCAGTGAATTATAGTTCATCACTTCGAAAGGTTTCCCACTACCAAGCTACACATATCAGATCTGCCAGTTAGGATCCAATTAACACTCTGGCCAGAATAATCAGATTGCATGTGAAGAACCAGTATAATTCGTTTATTGCTTCCATGTATCTTCTGTCTGTAGGTAAATTTGTTGCAGCTAGATCAAAGCTCTGAATCACTTTTCACTTGCCTTTAGGATATATATTTTAACTTCTTTGCAATGCAATGATGAACCATTCCCGTTATAGCAATTTACCTAACTTATCCTTTAGGTAATACACACTAAAAGAATCACTTGTTTTCTTCAGTTTAACAACTTCAATAAATACAGGACTATCACAAAAAGCTTTGTATTTGTTTTCTACTAACTCCCCATTGGTCATTCTTATTAATAAAATACAGTATATTTAACTGTTTTGCCTTAAAACATCAAACAAAAATATATCTTTTTATCTTATATTATTAATTCTAAACTACAGTCTGTTCTTAATTTCTACATAATAAACTTTGTGGGTGTGGAATCATTAGACTTTATTATGAAAATTTTGCAAATGATTACGCTATTGACTATTTTATCAATCAATTAAACTAATGACTAGTTTTGCCCAAATAAGTGAAACTAGTAATATGAATGAATGTGTGCTGTATTTAAAATATTGAATAATATATTGAATTTGAAAGCATCGGGATATGAAAAAAAACACAAAAATAAAATAACTCCAATAAAAAGACAAACAAGACAGCACTGTTAACAATAAAACACCTAAGTCACAAGTAAAAAAAAAATATTTTCTTGATTAACAATGAACTTATTAACATAACTTGAAGTCAGCAGTCCAACATGAAATTAGACCAAATACTTAAGCTTTTTGGTTGTTTTAGAATCCAGCATTACAATGAATCTACTCTATGATACATTGCACTTGTATTTTTTAAAAAAAAAACATCTTAAATTGATAAGGATGTTATTCATAGACATCAAGAATATAGCTGCTAGGCATATTTGGCACAAAGCAGCTTAATAATGTTTATGTAAAGGATAAATGATACCAACTGAAATCATATTGCAGGAGTCGGGCGACTCATATCTTTCAAGAGTTGGGTAAAACCAATCTTTTGTACATTTGCAGCCGCACACCATTAAATGATAAGTTACACTTTCCACTAACAGATCATTTTTTTGCTGCTGACTTTGGTACAGTTTCGAGCTTTGTTCTGAAGAGGCATTGACTGAACAATGAGCATGATTTTAAAATTAATGTTGCTTCGTATTGCCATCATTAAAATTAAATACTTATTTATTAGATATGGGGACAAGCAGGGTTGGTAATGCATGTAAACATTCACTTTAAATTCTTAATGTTCATATGCAATTTGTCAGCAATTTGTAACTTTTTCAAAAGCAACCCACTAGACATCTTAATCAGTAGCTTACCACATAAGTCTTCATTAATAATCCATTAAAATCATGTGCAAAAGGTTCTGTGCAACACACACAAGTTCTTTGAGAACCGTTCTTCTGCTAAAATAAATTACTCTTTCCAGCGAGACGTGGGCAGCAGGATTGTCATCATCCTTTCATCTGAGAATGTGCAAAGAGAACCCAGAACCTTTTAAAGATGTGCATATGTTTTTATTGTTAAAATTAGGATTTTGCTGAGTTGCAGAGTCTGAACAATTGGCAATTTAAACTGCAGTAGAAATTATTGTTTCATTTTGAAAAAGCCAACTTCCTAGTAGCAGCTCCACTGTATACAGAGAGAGAGAGAGAGAGAGAGAGAGAGAGGAATGTGCGGATTACAGTGCATTACACACCCACCACACGACAAACCACCCGGATTGGGACCCAAGTGCAGCGGGTGACACCTCAGCACCAAAGAACAGACAGCTAGCTGTGTATTGTTATGCTGAAAACTTTTTCCAGTTTGGATCAACTGCATCAACTGTGCTAGATTAAAAAACTACATATTCCTGAGTCAGTCTGATCATTAACTGAATGTAATTTAGGTAAAATTTAACAGTTGGAGAAAATATCTAAAAATACTTTATAAAAACTAACCTATGTTATACTGTATAGGATGTTGCTGCTGCTCAATTTTGAGAATTTCTTTTGGATCTGCTAGAAGACAGTTCTGCGGTGGGTTGGCCCCCTGCCCGGGATTGGTTCCTGCCTTGTGCCCTGTGTTGGCTGGGATTGGCTCCAGCAGACCCCCGTGACCCTGTATTCGGATTCAGCGGGTTGGAAAATGGATGGATGTAGAATTACAAGTTGATCGCTCTGGCATAAATATCTGGCAAAGGTGAAACTGCAACTCTCCCCAAAATAACTAACAAGTGTGTCTTATTTGGCTAGATTATATAATGAAAAATAATTTAACATAACTGCACTAATAGTAGTACTAACATGCATTTCTCAAGAGTTTCTCAAGCTTCACAATACTAAAAGAAATATTGTTGAAAATCTATACAAATGTAAATGGATTACTTATAGCATTGTTGCCTTGTCAGATGTTATATACCTGGTATATTATACCAGTTATTCTTGTATTGGGATCGTGTTATTTTGGAACACCATCTGCTTTTTACACAATAACAACCATTTTCTCAGATTTTTGGGTGAAATACTCACACACAGAGGAGAATTTTGCTTGATGTCTGGAGAAACCTTCCTCTGAATGTGGTGTGGCTGCCTCCATGACCAGTTTGGTTACAAACAGTACAGAGTCATAGCATGCCAGTATGCAATGTGAAATAGGGGCAGGGACAACTAGTTCAATAACAAAATATAATTCGATTACATTTTTTACTCTATTATATTGATTAATCACAGTAGCCCTAGATTCTGTTTTTGCTTCCCCTCATCACAGTTTCCTCTTATTATCGTAGTAATAGCCACTTACAACCAAGGAAAATCATACTGAAATATTTTAAAATTAAATGCAATATGTTGCTATGCAAAATGGGCGCATACTGTACATTTACAAAGTAAATACTTTTAAGATTTTACCATTTTTCCTGTCAATAAAGAGATATTTTCAATTACTCCATCCACAAACTATTTCTTTTATATAAAAGATAAACTGCAAATAATTTTAAATAAAGCTCAAGTCAGGCTTATTGTGGATCAGCTAAAATAAATTTAGACCATTTTTACTCTTTTTTTTTCTGCCATCGTATTTTCTTCAGCAAGGCCTGATAACAATAAATACATCCTTAAAGAGTGACTTCTGCTGAAGATTGCACTCAAAGTTTTTGTGGTCTTTTTGTCTAAAATTAACCGTTCTAAATTATGCTGTAGATTTTTTTTGCTTATACTTAGTTTAACAACTGCATTGGATTTTCATTCAAACAAGCATTTACTAGTTGAGTTGTGTTCATTTCCTTAAACTACTTACATTACGCTATTTGTAAGTTTCAGGGACTAAATTAAAACCTGCAGAGATCCCCAAACACTTCTTGTGGCATTATCTTGATAATTCAAAAAACAGAGTCATTCTTGTTATACTTTGTACTTTGCAAAAATGACCCCAACATTCTTTGTCATGAGGAGCACTTTCAAAACTCTCTTACTGACTTGTGTGTTTTTTCTAAACATCTGCACTGTTACACCATATAAAACTTACAGTTCAGAATTAAATTTGTCAGATGCTGGCCTTTAAACTAGTCCAAAACGTCATTAAGTAACAGACACCAAATACTCTTTCTGTTCGGTAGTGTATGCATCTTATTTAGGTCTATTTGATAGGAACAATCTTACTGATATTTAAATCTGTACTAACAATCCACCTGTTGTCTCAGGCGCCGTTTTTCATTTACTAGATTCAGTAGCTTCTTACTGATTTGTAAAGGTTCATTTGGTACTTAATCCTAATGCCCATTATTGGGGCATTTCCTATTTTTATGTATACTTAAAATGAACAATAAATTAAAATCAAAACATTGAGTATTTGAAATGGCATATTTTTCTTCAACACTCCAAAAAACATCTTCTGACGGTTCAAGCTGTTAACAAAACTGCTTCAAAACAAAATGTCATTCCATCTTAAGGCACATACCAAAACTTGTTTTGGTCTTTCTAAAGTGTTTTCTGATGGTAGTTGTGTAGATAAGGCATTGATTGCTCCAATTTGCAATGTACAATACAGTAAAGCACACACTCAAATGAGCATACACATTAAAAACACCTCGTTAGTTACATACAAATGTCTAAAACTAGAAGAGCTTAAAGTATTCTGCTAAAAGCTGCAAGTACCTGTAAGTCTAAGTGTTTATTGTGTGCGTTTTTTCTCTTGCTATATTCTGATATCAGAATATTTACAAAAATGCCAAAACATACAGAGTTTGCAAGACTCTTTCCCCTGAAGGGAGAAAATGCTAATAGTGTTGTGATGAACATTTCTTTGCTATGACACTGGCAATTTTACAGCAGGTATCTGGGCTGTGGAAACACATTTTGCTTTTGAAGAGTACATTTTGTATTTCATGTATACAAATATGACAGTGGTAAAATACTGTAGTTAGGGGAAAAACTGATTAAAATCACTTTCATTTAGCAAAATTCTTCCAACTATATACAAAAAACAGAAATGGAAAGCTGATTATTTTGGGCTGCTCGTCACAGATTTCAAAAAAGAAAGACTAGTGAAAGCAGTAATCATATTTAGGATAAGCAACATCCTACTGTAAATGTAATAACAACTAATGGATGAGAGCTTCCACTACATGACAACCACAGCTCTTAGTTAAATCAAGGACATGACCCTAAAGAGAGAAACAAAAAACATCTTGTCATTTGGTACATTTGATTAGGAGTGTTCATAGTAAAATGCATTTTTAGGATATAATATTGAACAGAAATGGAACAAATGCTGACATTTTACCAAGGTATCCCTCCTGGCATAGGAGTCAAACTCCAGTGAAACATACCACCACTAGACCTTCAACCTGCTCCATTAAAATCGTGCACTCATTCTACAGCATGATGCGGCATGCCCAGAAGGAGGTTTGGACATCCATTTTGCATAATGTAGATAGCCATTATTAAAATTCAAGACAAATTTAGTATGGCCAGATGTTTATTTTGAAGTGGAAAGAAGAACGACGTACATAAGGAGCTGCAGAGGAATCACTGCTCTGGTATGCTAGTGAATCTGTATGATGGCTTCCAAGCTGGGGCTAAATTTCATATTCTCAGTGGATTAGTGATTATTTTCTTTATCAGGCACTCTGGCAAGCAGAAAAAAATGCATGTGAAAGGAAATAAATGACAAACAGCTCTGTAATTGGTATTTGTGAACATGGCCATTAATGCATTGACTGGATTCTAACAAAAAACTTATTACACTTTCCAGTTGTGGCCACATATGAGTAAATGCTGCTTTTTACAGTGCTAACAAAGAACATGGATTAAGTTCTTATAAAATGCTTATTCAACAATGTATTGTGATTGACCACAAGCAAAACTAAGTTTCTAGAAGGGAGACAGTTGTGTGCCAAGGGAAATCCTTACACACAGTGTGATGGTGATTGGGTTTACAAGAAGAAAGAGGTGTTTACTGCTTGCTCCCTTGGTGTTGTTGTACAATAATAGAACTGTTACGTTACACCAAGCATCAATACTGTCATGAAATGGAAGATACAATTAGTCAAATGATAGTATTTAGATGCTAACACCTAAAAGTGAGGAATGCTAAGAGCAGATATACTACACTTGGAAAGCTACACTCAGAGTAATTAATATAAAATGAGCTATGGCTAATATTTGTTCAGCACTAAAATGTAAAAGCTTAAAGAAAGGATGTCGTCTATACAGTATATCTAAAAATGCCTCAAAGTGCCTCAGAGGAATCTAAGCATTATGCACATCTGAATCTGTTCCTCAGAGAGTCACAGTCAGGGTGGATGATGGACCCAGTCCTTACGAATGACACTGTAGTTGTGACCTGCTGGGCTGGCTACTTTGAGCAGATGTTTAACGCTGATTCTTCAACTAGGATGTTGGATATCTTTGGGTCCAAGTTCTTGAGGCTGATTCTCCAATTAGCTGTGAACCACCCAATCTCACTGAGATAGATAGATAGATAGATAGATAGATAGATAGATAGATAGATAGATAGATAGATAGATAGATAGATAGATAGATAGATAGATAGATAGATAGATAGATAGATACTTTATTAATCCCAATGGGAAATTCACATTCTTCAGCAGCAGCATACTGATACAATAAATAATATTAAATTAAAGAATGATAATAATACAGGTGAAAAAAACAGACAATAACTATGTATAATGTTAAATGTTAACGTTTACCCCCCCTGGTGGAATTAAAGAGTCGCATAGTTTGGGGGAGGAACGATCTCCTCAATCTGTCTGTGGAGCAGGACAGTGACAGCAGTCTGTTGCTGAAGCTGCTCTTCTGTCTGGAGATGACATTATTTAGTGGATGCAGTGGATTCTCCATAATTGATAGGAGCCTGCTGAGCGCCCTTCGCTCTGCCACAGATGTTAAACTGTCCAGCTCCATGCCAACAATAGAGCCTGCCTTCCTCACCAGTTTGTCCAGGCGTGAGGCGTCTTTCCTCTTAATGCTGCCTCCCCAGCACACCACTGCGTAGAAGAGGGCGCTCGCCACAACTGTTTGATAGAACATCTGCAGCATCTTATTGCAGATGTTGAAGGAAGCCAGCCTTCTAAGGAAGTATAACCGGCTTTGTCCTTTCTTGCACAGCACATCAGTATTGGCAGTCCAGTCTAATTTATCATCCAGCTGCACTCCCAGATATTTATAGGTCTGCACCATCTGCACACAGTCACCTTTGATGATCACTGGATCTATGAGGGGTCTGGGCCTCCTAAAATCCACCACCAGCTCCTTGGTTTTGCTGATGTTCAGGTGTAGGTGGTTTGAGTCGCACCATTTAACAAAGTCATTGATTAGGTCCCTATACTCCTCCTCCAGCCCATTCCTGATACAGCCCACGATAGCAGTGTCATCAGCGAACTTCTGCACATGGCAGGACTCCGAGTTGTAGTGGAAGTCCGATGTATATAGGCTGAACAGGACCGGAGAAAGTACAGTCCCTTGTGGCGCTCCTGTGTTGCTGACCACAATGTCAGACGTGCAGTTCCCAAGACGCACATACTGAGGTCTGTCTTTAAGATAGTCTACGATCCATGCCACTAGGTATGAATCTAATCCCATCTCTGTCAGCTTGTCCCTAAGGAGCAGAGGTTGGATTGTGTTGAAGGCGCTAGAGAAGTCTAGAAACATAATTCTTACAGCACCACTGCCTCTGTCCAAGTGAGAGAGGGATCGGTGTAGCATATAGATGATGGCATCTTCCGCTCCCACCTTCTCCTGATATGCAAACTGCATATTGCACAGGTGTTGAACTAGCTGAGGGGGTGAAAGGCTGCAGGGATCTGTGGTATCCAGGGTGAACTTCTCCAGGCTGGTAGTAAGGTGGTCCGCCTGGAACTACAAGCAATCTTTGCTTCCATTTGGGAGACGGGCATCATCCCAACTGACTGGAAAACGGGACTTGTTATCTCTATCTGGAAAGGGAAGGGTGATCACCTGGATTGAGGCAACTACAGGGGGATAACACTGCTCTCGGTATTAGGTAAGGTCCTCGCTAAGGTCATCCTCAACAGGATCTGTGATCATTTGCTCACCTACCAGCAACTGAAGCAATATGATTTTATGCCTAAGAAGCCTAGCACCGACAGCATCCAGGCACCGTGGGTTTGCCTGGAGCGCAAACAAGAATATCGGGCAGTGTTTCTTTGCAGCCTTTGTAGATTTTCATAAAGTGTTTAATTCAGTTGATTGAGTTGCTCTGTGGGACATCCTGAGACTTGGTGGGATCTCCCCAAAGTTACTGGATATCATGGCTGGCCTGTACACTGGTACTTTTAGTGCTGTGCAGAGTGGAGGCAGAACCTCTGTTTTTCCTAGTTGATTCTGGGGTTCATTACAGGTGTGTTCTTGCTACTATTCTGTTCAGGGCTTGCAAGGACTGGGTGTTGGGCAGGGTCGTGTGGTCCCGGTGGCTGTGGGGTATCTGTTGGTGAAGAGAGATTCACTGATCTTGACTTTGCCAGCGTTGCTGTGATCTACGCAGAGTCAATGCAGGTTCTAATCGAGGCTCTCGAGAGACTGTGAGAGAAGTCAGAGTGTCCTGGATAAAAACTAAGATCCAAGCCCTTAATGACCTCTTGGGCGCAGTCATCAGTAGTGCGTCTTTCTGCGGAGAGGGTGTCAACCTTTTCTGAGGTTTACTTACCTCGGCAGTGACCAGTATCCAGTTACCTGAGACGAAGACTGGTATTGGTCTTTTGGTATTGTGTCTCTTCAGAGAATCCTTGGGTACCACTGGTTTGACTTTGTGTCGAATGAGTGATTGCTCATGGAGTCCTGAATGAGGCACATTACTTGCATTGTGAGGTAACGTCAGTTATGGCACTATGTCCATGTGGCTCAATTCCCTAAGCGTGATCCGGCTTCCAGGAAACATCACTGTTGTGGACCTGAGGGGTTGGACCAGGCCAACGGGACACCTGTATAACACCTGGCAGAGGCAGATAGATGGTCATTTCCAGAGGGTGGGACTGGACCACATGTCTGCTTGGTGGGTTGCCAATCAGGATCCCAAACTGTTTTGACATGTGGTGGGTGCAGCGACACGCCGTACCAGTGCATATTCCCCAACCTGACCTGACCCGACATACTGCTTTATAGCCTAAAATGAAAACACAAAGTTTTTTTTCAACTTTCAGCTCAATGCAACCTATAACATCCAAGTCAAAGATATAAAATCAAAAATTCAGAAAAATAACTGGACAATATTGTGGCAGAGATTTTCTGAACAAGTGCAAAAAAAAAAAACACTGTCAAACTATTTGGTAAATGTAGCACCTAGTTCTTTAGCTTTTTTTTTCTACCTAGTAAATATTTTATTAAAAGAACTACTGTATTTACTTCTTTGTCTTGTTTTTGCACAATGTCTTGTCTTGTTTGTGTTTTAATTGTTTGTGTTTTAATTTTTTTTTATTTTAATTTTTCATTTGCACTTCATGTTATTACACTGTGGGCCCTGAGCGTCGCAATTTCATCTATCTGTATACTTGTATATGGTTGAGATGACTAAGTTTGCTTTGACTTTGATTTAGTTAAATGATGCACTAATGCTTACCTACCACCTACTTGTACCTTGCTGTTACTATAGCCAAGTGAACTAAAATGAAATAAAAAAGTTGCATTTGTCATGTAAAAACAAAAAAAATAAAGTTTCAATCCAGTAGGCAGTAAAAGAGAATGTAGACACACTTCTCTATCAATCAATACTTTAAAATAGACCAAAAAAGTGCAAATGATACTACTGTAATTCTGTAAAAACACTCACATATTTCACTAGAAACAAACATGAAAATATTATTAGAAGAGTATATTATATAGATAAAGACACTCTACAGGATGTAAAGGTAGAGGTAGAAGAAATAAAAAAAGATGCACAAAAATTGCAAAAAAACCAAAAACACAACATGAATCCTCTATGCTACGTGAATTAAGGTATGTTCAGCTTTTCATGAAAATTCAAAAGAATGTCATCAACCTTCTAGACGAGTTAAAATACAATAGCACAATATTAAGAAGAGGATTTCTTCTAGATGGACTGAGGTAAGGATTAGCTACTGTTGACAAAGAATAAAACATTAAAAACGAAAAACAGATTAAGACATTTGAATGTTAAAACAATCTGCATATTGTTTTTTCCTGAGTTGGGACACAAAAATTACAGTGAATGTTAATTGCTCATGATATTGGTGATAAATTTCAGAAAACCCCTTAAAGCGAATTTATTCTAGGGTTACTATAAATAATGAAGCATAACCACCAGCTGGGAAGGCCATGTTGTTCAATTGCTGATGACAATTTGGTTGTTGCTACTAGTTGTAGGAGATGGGGTCTCTAACATACTGCCAACATTGTTACACCTCATAGTTGTTGTATGACTGCTGTCAAGAAATATGTTTGTGGAACCTGGGATTTAATATAAACAACCCTGAAAATAACGTGGGGAGCAGGTGGGAATATGCTAAATGTGAACAATCACAACAAGACAAATATGTTTTAAAAGCCAATGAGCACAGCCTGAACATATTTGTAAAAGGAAGCAGATGTAAAGGGGGTAGACAGGTGAAGGCCACAGAATACCTAAGGAAATACAGCAAACTGTATTAAATGTTTCCCTTTTTCAAATAACAGTTTGTCTTTCTCTATCCCCACATGAGCACGAAAACTGTCAATATCCTAATTCTTAGTAATCTGGACCCAATTAAGCCAATTTACTAGCTTCACATTAAATGGGAAGAACTACTGGTTAATCAGTTAACTAAACAAAGCATTCACAAACCCATTTAATGTGTTTTAGCTTTAGCAAGGGTCCATGGAATATCCACCCAGCTCTGAAAGGAAAGCAGGAAAATGGCTCTGGACTACTGAGTCAGTTGTTTTGTGCAAAACTGGAGGGTACACTAACACAGAAGTCAGTAGTTCTTACTAAAATGTGATGCAGTCATTCAGGGTAACTGAGAAACAAGACATTCAGGCAGAGGCACTGTAAATCACCTAAAATGTTCTCAGCTTACTGATGTTATTACAACAAGAAGGGTCATGGGCCTGCAGTTATCTGTGATTGTATCTATATGTGTCTCTCATTTCAGAATACAGCCATGCAATTTAAAGCAGTGCTTTTGTACCACCTTTAAAAAAATTTACTTTGACATTAGAGTTACAATTGATTCCGTGAGCTGTATGATGGAGAAAAAAAAATCTAGGCTATAGTGTACACCACTTGTGAAATGGTTTACATCATTATAACCATTTTCATAATGCACTTGAATATTTTAACTCCCTTTTGAAACAAAGTCACATTTTCCATTCTCCTCCTACATTATTTGTATATTTACAGTTCAATATTGGCAAAATGTTCAACAATGGCAAAATTTTCAATTAATGTATAGGTAAAATATTGAAAACAAAAAAGACTTTTTACATAATCAAAAAACTTTTACATAAATAATCTACACATCCAGAACCTTTATAATGTATTAATAAAAAATGATGTTATTTACAGTTAAAAGATTAGCTGTCTGCACGATCACAAGAGGCTAACTTAAAATGTAATTGTAAACTTTAACTGTAAGAGACCTGTTGTGACTTGGACAGTACCATTTTTCTTCAAGTATAGTTATATTTAAAGAACACTACTGATGTGTACAAATGTAAAGAACTTCATGGAGATTATTAATGTAACTAAAATGTAAAGATGTGAAGGTTAGTTTGAGAAAAGGTAAGTAGTCTAATATTTACAAAAATCAGTATTGTGTTTCACTTTTTTTTAAGAAAAGACAACCAAAACGTGTTTAATTACTTCACTTGTAATAATTATTGTTAAAAGCAGATTCACCTTTACCAAAAATGTGTTAGTAAACTCTGATCTTTTCAAAGCTTTTATACAGAAATGTACAAATTTTAATCACTAAACCATGGCAGCAAGGGCCTCTCTCTATAAGCAGGGGTGTAGTATTGGAGCTCTTTAACTACATATTGTGTCGTCAACTACTTTAATCTAGTTTCTGGACATTTTATTTCCAGGAAAACAAAAGTGATTTTTTCACTGCCCGTTCAACAAAGTTAAAATTTCATATACATGCAACCTGTATCACTTTCAGGGCTCCAGACTGACTAAAATGGAGACAAATTAGACAAAAATTTAGTCCCCATTAGTGTCTTACACAAAACATTCTTTTCTGGATTGATATGTGACTTATATGTAAGGTGCTATATAAATAAAATGTATTATTATGTAAGTACATCTTTAAATCCCAAATACACAATTACTCGCACACACAAATGTAAAGGGTCAGTATGCAGGCAACACAAACATCATCATTATACCCGAGTTTCCTTATCACAGCATGAACAGCAGCTGCTTAATCAGATGATCAGTTAATAGATTGCTATATGAACATAATTTGCATCCACAGGGGGAGAAATCAATTTATCGTATAAGGAGGAACAGTTATTAACAAATCGCGAAAGTGAGATAGACACAATGACTAATGTTTCTAATGCTCCTGAAGCACATGCAGCACATGTTAAGTAATCATACTGCTCAGACTGTAGTACTGAAGCATATACTGAACACAAAGGTAACAACAGACATGAACAGTGACGGATACATTGAAACCCAATTGCAAGGTGAATATGTGCACTGATGTCAGATGTAACGAATGTCTAGTTTTATAAGCATTAAAATGCAATTTGGAAAATCTCTGTGTGAAATGCCCTTTCTAAAAAACAAAACAAAAAAAAAAAAACATCAGGTCAGGGCACTGAGGTGTTTTTTTTATTTTCTTTCATAAGCTGGACATATCTTACTTTATTAAAAAAAATAAATGGCACCAGAAAAACTTTTTTCCCCCCTGTGTTAAGAGGGTTAAAGTGCACGTCTTTATGTCCCATCACCACAGAATACGGCAGTGACAGGTAAAAAAACAAGCAAGATTAAAGGCAGCACATTATAATAAGAGCCTTCTTAAAATTGTAAAACCGTTCACATGCTAGATGATCTCATAATAATTGAAGTGTTTAATGGGTTAAAATCACTTGACAAGGTTAATGTAACTATTGACAATGCTACATCTAAATGACCATCTATAATAAGAAATTCATTCATCAATAAGCTTAAATGACACTTTAGAAGCTATTGGCTTCAGGAATTTCCTTCGCTTAGTTATGATAAAGTTAAACAAGTGAGGTATTGCAATTTTTTTGTAAAACCAGTCTGGAAGTTGCAGGGAAATGCTAGTGATTATGTAATTGCAAAGTGTGCCTCAAAGGAGACACCTTTAGCCAGGGTCACATCTTGTGCCTGTAGAAAAAACTGCGGAGAAGGATTTTAACAAACTGAAAATAATGCAGCCTTCATGATCGCATGCCATTCACAAAATATGCCTCCCAGATCTTGCTGATGAAAAAGAACAGAATGGATGTGTCAAAGACATATGATAATTACACTGCATACACTTAATTTAATGGGTGCCATTGCAGATGAACATGAACCACAACCACTGAGTGGGGCTTCAAAGGCAAATTACATCTTAATAATTATAGATTGTGGAACTGATACATTTGGTAGAGATAAAATGATTGCATACTATTGACATATTTCTTTTGGTGTACCATCAAACTCTCTTGTTGGATTAACTGAGCTTAAAAACATTGCCATTCTCAGAGAATGCTAAACAGAAAATGGTTATTGTCATCCCTCGGTATACGCAGGGTATTGGTTCCACCACCCCCCACGTATACCAAAATCTATGGATGCTCAAGTCCTCAAGCTCAAGTATTTGCAGCACTAATATTTCCACAATTTTCAGCTTCGTTCTACTTTATTGTGTGAATTCTTGATTCATTCTTATTGACCTTATGGCTCACTTCAGCGACAACATGCCACTTTTCAAAAGATCTAAGATTTTTACTTTCTATTCAAGAGATAGCACTTTATGCACCCTCTTAAAGCCCACTTATACTTGGATGCAGGCAGCTGCAGAAGCGGTTACGCACAGACAATGCTCACTACGGTCTATTTATAGTTCAAGCATTTGGTGCAAGGCACTGCATGACACTGAGCATTTGCAGAATCCCTTAAGTTTTTTCTTTGTCTTTACATATCGGTCTCACAGATACTTCCATTTCTGCCTGCACAAACTTTCAACTTTGCCCAGGCAATTTCTTGCCATGAATCTGTGGAGATTTGGTTATTGTTGTCTGCTTTTAATGTTATGTTGTATAGGTGTGGGTAGTGACACTTCACACAACTGCTCCTCCAAAGAACACATTTTCTTGTCTAGTGCGCACACAGGCATTCACAGGGCTCCAAGGTTACAAAATTCTGGAGGCATGTGGTCGCTGATATAAGGGTCCGTGTGAGAGTACTGATGATGAAATTTATGCCATACGTACCCTAGTTAACCTTTGCGGTGACCTGGATATGGCTAGTATAAGTAGACCTTTAGCTTTTGACTTCACACTGATCAAGTTGCTGCACTTTGTACTGGCCATTGCTACTACCAATTGGATGGCCCTGCTGCAATTGCTTGTAGTTTCTGGCCAAGCTCCAAGAAAACGATCAAACTTGACTATGGAGAAAATAAAAATTATACCAAGGTTTATGTAGGTGAAACAGTAGAAGGATCATTATGGAGTCTCAAGGGGCGAAGGCAAGGTGTGTCTGCCTGACCCTGTCTCTCCCTGAGATGGAGCCCCACAGTGTACGCCTACATATCCTTTACAGATTTAGCATAGTGTTCAGCATGCAGCAAATTCAAGTTTTGCGTTTGGGAACTTCCTAGATTCTTCCCCCCCCCCCAAGAATATTTTCGATCCACGGTTGATTGAATCTTAATGCAGAACCTACGGTTATGGATGTCTGATTCCATTTAATAAATCAGACCAAACTAATTGGTAGTAAGATAAAACCTGTGCATTTGGGGCATACAAAGCCAAAATTAACACAGGTGCATTAGGCGGATTAGTTGCACTGCTATGTGAAGAGATAGGAGAACTTTGTACTTTCATTTCACTGTTTAGTGCATACAGTATATAGGAACTGGCAAGGTTGAACATTCAAACACATCTTGTAGTGATTCAAAAAGGACTATGATGCTCTGCAACTGGTATGGAAAACCTTCCAATTTAGTTCCAACATTAAGTGTAAGCTGATAACAATTTTTGTGGAGTTCTCCAGCACTAAAGTCCCAGAGTTCGCCTCATTTTTACCAGGCACTTTTAGCTTTCCTTCCTTCAGATCGAAATATGGGATAAGAACATTTCACGGCTGTAAGACTTCATATGGAACACCTCACTGTCACCTCAGAAAATACCGATAATATAGCAAAAGCAAGGTGTATAGAACAGAAAACAGAGAGTCTGATGTTTGTGTGTTCCCCGTCACCTTCTCCATGACCTCTTGGGAGAAATCTAATATCTAAGTCTTATACTTTAAAAGAATTTCCTGATTTTGCCTCAGGATGTAACTACAGTTAAAAGCTGTGTAATGACAATTAAAAGTATAAAGTAAAAATAGTCTAGAAATGGAAAACTTCATTAATGCATACAACACACTGAATTAGAATTGCATACTCAAAGTCAGGATATGGTCCATGTGAATGATGCACAGAGTGCTGGTAGAGAGACAGACAACTAAAAAAAGTGGCAAAACGTTGAATGGTGGCTATAGCTGCATGACACTTCCAAACATCCAACTCAAAGCTTTCAATTCAAAATTTTAGACATGATCTTAATTAAAAGACTGAAAAATAGTGGAAGTAACAGTAACAGAAATAGAAAAAAAGATTTAGAATTATAATAGGTGATGAATAGCAAGGTAGTTCAGGAAAGGCAGAGATAACTTGATGTTTGTGTTCTGTCATAATCCATGACCTAATGACATTTTTACCTATAGATAGGATAACAATTGACATTCTTGCAAAATGATGCACAACCATCATCCAGACTGAGTGGAGAGCACTCAAATTGTTCATAAAAGGCCTGTTTGTAGAAATGTAATTTATATGGGACTATCTTGAAAAAAAAAGTGCTTTACTAAACAGTTTTTAGGAAGGTTTTGCATTTAGTTGAGATCAGGCTTGTGCAACCCATATCAGCTGTACAGTGTGAACAATTTTTTTCTGCACAAAACAGAATAAAATTGAAACTGCACAATTTACTTAATGTCTCAATGTTGGAAAATTTAGTATCCTCAGAATACCCTTCACCTGAAGAATATGACCCTGAACCATGAGTGTGGTGCTGGTTAATTTCAAAGAGGAAAAAAAGAGGAAGAAGAGGATAACAATCAGAGGAATCTATAAGACATCTACAGAAAAATTGCATATTAACCTCTAGGGGCTTAAAAAAGGTAAAGGATGCAACATATACCAAACTATCTACTACAGTATTAAGGATAATGCACATTTTACCTTGGTTAATAAAAAATGTAAAAAGAAAAAAAAGGGAAAACACAGACCATAACTTTTAAATTAAAGACATGCCTCCCCCCATCATTCACTGGTCTAGAGTCCCATCTTAAATTCATTTATATTTACATTTACTTATTTGGGTAAAGTGACTTACAATATTTATGATACAACTGGTTACATTTTTTTTGTTTTTCCAATTGGAGCACAGGCAGGTCAACTGACTTGCTGACAGTCAATGTTAGAAGCAGGATTTGAACCCATAACCTCAGGGTGTGAAGTCTTACACCCCACTAACCGAATGTGATGTGTAGTGACGACAGAGAAAACATTTTAATCTGTTTTCATGGAACAAGGTAAAAGCACAATCCTATGTGAACAGGCTGGTTGTGGACTACTTTCATTTTACAAATGTATTTAATAACATTATTGTAGAAAAAATGCATGCATTTTGCACATTGTAAGCATATGACTGAACGATTTGACATGTGGATAAAGCATTATGAGTAACACAAGGTATTTCTGTGGATGTCTCTAATATTGTTTGCCGTTTTCCACTGTTGGCTACTATGGGATCTCACTCCATCAGAAACATTATCTCCCTTCACCATGAAAACAAGAGATTAACATTTTTTCTTGGCCATCACTTCACACCACATGTGGTATGCAACAAAAAGTTACAAAATGTGGGTGAAGTATTCCTTTAAACAATGTAACACACTAATGAGGCCTCACCTGGATTACTGTGTACAAACTAGCTTTCAATATTACAAAAAAGAAGTAGTAGGGCTATAAAAAGTCCAGGCTGATTCCAGGACTGCGAAGTATGAGCTATGAGGTAAGACTGAAGGAGATGAACCTTTTCAGTTAAGCACATGGGGATTAAGAGGTGACATGACTGAAGTTTTTAAATTAAATTAATACTGTGAACCCCAGCTGTTACTTTAAAATAAATCCTTCAGCATGAACATGGGGATACAGTTGAAATCTTAAGCTCAAACTTCACACAAATATTAAAAAAATGTTCATCACACAAAAACCCATAGACAACTTTCTTTTTTTTCTCCATGCTGCGCAAGGCATGCACGGGGGCCACTGAGAAAAGAAGAGTGTTCATGGCTCACCTTGCAGAGGAACTTCGTCATCGCATCTTACTAGAAAGGGCGATGGAAAAAGAAAAGGAGGATACAACATCGACAAGCTTCAAGGGAAAAAAAAAGAAAGAGACAAATATATGGGACATTGGGTATAAATTTATGGTACTTGTAAAAATTAGCTTTTTTCAGTTTTATTCTCTCAATCACGATCATACTCTAACACCAGCCATTCCCCCAAATCTGACTCTAAATAACTGCGCCAGCATAAATTCTCACCCGATCTGATGCTGTTCGTTTTCAAATAATATTGCATTAGTGCGATGATGTTTTCTGATTGGTACTATTCAGGTCATAAAATGATTTCTTCAAAATGTCACATATATTGTCTCTTTCTTTCAGGTGTGTAATAGAAACCACAGCACAGAGAGAAGTGTGCGCATTGCAACAGGTACACATGTTGTAAATGTAGGAAGGACGGTTCTTGCGTGTGTGTAAACTGTTAACATTTGAATCTGATGAGTGCATATAGTGCTGAACTGACCTCTGTACTATTCTTTCCTCTGCATGTCCTGGAGTACAAAAGAAACATCACCATACAGCAACATATGGGGACTGGCAAGATCGGGGGGGGGGAACACACGAAACACGTGGTCACTGATTACTATATGAAAAATGTTGCATCCGTGCTACGATGTTTTCCAAAATGCACTACACAGGTCATAACATGAGTTATTCCAAATATCATATATACCTATGTCTTTTATCCATCCAGATCAGAGAATGTCTAGTTCCATTGCCACAAAACACCACTCACATTATACAGATATTCCCAGTTTCAGATAAAAAGTAATAGCGTCAGATCCCTGAGTGGGGGTGGAGGGTTGGGGCGGCGGTAGTATGCATCGTGGTCGTGACAGAGAATTAAAAAAAAAGGTAACTTTTACAAGTCCTATAAATGTACAGCGGCTGTTACAGACAGAAACCAAATGTATGTGTATACTGTATAATATTAACAACTAGCAAAATACCCGCGCTTCGCAGCGGAGAAGTAGTGTGTTAAAGAGGTTATGTAAACATATATATACATAAACATATATACATATATATATATACATATACACATCCACATATATATATATATATACATATATCAACATATATATACACATACAGACACATATATACATATACATATTTGTATATCTACATATATATACACATATATACATATACATATTTGTATATCTACATATATATACACACATACATACATATACATACATATCTATCTACATACATACACATATATCTATCTATCTATATATATATATATATATACACATACATACATACATACATACATATCTATATATATATATATATATATCTATATATGTAGCTGATTACCCAGTGGATTCGCTCACTGAGTGCAAGAGAAAAAAATAAAATGTATGTATAAAATAAGTTTAATTGCCAAATTTATTTTTCCACAAATAAAGGGCACTTACAATAACATAGAAATCAATATAAACAACATTAACATCATTATCATATGAGAATATGAAGTAATATATAAGAAGCACATTGCATATAAATATAAATTATTAAACAGTAAAATGTTCTTCTATAATACGCTACCGTGGCTATTCGTTTGTCTGTCCAGGATTTTAAATCACCTGTAGCTCGCAAACCGTTTCACCTATTGACTTGAAATTTGGTACACATATACTACGTCACGTCTACTATTCGCTTTCCCAAACATATGAACAAATATATATATATATATATATATATATATATATATATATATATACACATACATATACACACACATACACATATATACATATACATACATAGTGCGTTGCAACACGGGCTGCGATTGTTACATGGGAGGGAGAGGACAAATCACAGCTTCCCGCTTTGTAATCGGGCTTGTGATTGCTGCTTTGACGGATGCCCAGATCCCACAGTATTTCCCCTTAGGAGAGGCGTTAGGCAAGTGTAATTGAATAGCGGTGCTGCAAGTTATTGCTCTTTTTATCTTTATTTTATTTTATTGTAGAGTCAACTCACAGCTGCGCGCACCAGTGCGTGCGTGGCGGATGCGTACGGCTGACGTTTTCATTGTCTACCACCTCCGCTAATCATTCTTGAGGCAGATTGAAGACTTAAGTGCCAGCTTAACTGAAAAATTAAAGAAAACATACTAAGTTTTAAAAAAAATCAGTTTTAACGGGAAAAGATGCCGACGAAAGAAGAGAAGCAGCGGGACGCTAGGGTGAAGAGCTGCTCATTAAGCAGCAAGAGCATCAACCTCTGAGCAAACGAATGGTAAACGTACAGAGAAAGAGGATAAATACTATGAATGGTCATGTCAAGTATATTCACTCCACGTTATCGTGCAGTGCGCTGTTACTGGTATTTTGATAAAAGAATCTGAATAACATATAAGAATCGTATAAATTATTAAACAGTAAAACATTAACATTTAAGAAGTAAAGATACATTTGAGTACTACTGTAGTGCTTTCGGGTATAGTACATTTTTTGTTTGCCCATTACATGCATAAATGTATACATTTTTTGGTGTACCTACCCAAGAACACGCGACATGACCCGGCAGTTAAAAATTTATCGCTCCAGCAATTTTAACTCTGTTACAAAGTCATCTAATATGGTATTGCAAACGGCAGCGGGAGCGTTTCTATAAACTCAATTTAAACTTACTGTTTACACCATGCTTTGAAGATGCATAGTATGCGACACGTGTTTTGCCGTAATCGTGGGCTCATTAGGAGTACACAGTCACTGCACTCCCTTACTGGAATCGATCCTCGGACGTAGAGGCGAAGCCCCTAACGTTGTGCTACGGCGTGTGGTTCGTTCATTTCACAGCATGTAGATCGGGGTAATTACATTGCAGGCATTCGTAGTCTGATTCACAATCTGATTGTATGGGTGGTTACCTACCAGGTAACGCTTGTGGTTGGTGAGCAAGTCGGCTAACTTCTGCTACGGTGCCCTCTTTCAGTTGTGAGAAGCAGATCATACAATGGTTGAAATAGTTTAATATATATAGCAAAATCACCGCGCTTCGCAGGGGCGAATATGGTATTGCAAACGGCAGCGTTTCTATAAACTTAATTTGAAGTTACGGTTTATACCGTGCTTTGTTTCATATTCTTTTCCTACTTTATCAATTGTGTAATGTGTTTTTTGAACAGGTTTGATTCATGGAAGTGATCACTCCTGCTGCGTTCAGTCACTTAACGTGAGCTGCTCTCTTGTGTGATGTTGCGATGTCCACGGGTTTATTTAATGTTAGCTAAGACCCGGCAGTTAAAAGTTTCTCGCTACAGCAATTTTAACTCTGTTACAAAGTGATGCAAACTCTCGTTTATACCTCGTGTCTTCTCATTAAACTTGTATCTCGCGAATATGGCATTGCAAACGGCAGCGGGAGCGTTTCTATAAAGTTAATTTAAGGTTAGGTTTATACCGTGCTTTTTTATACCTCGTGTCTTCTCATTAAACTTGTATCTCACGAATATGGTATTGCAAACGGCAGCGGGAGCGTTTCTATAAAGTTAATTTAGACTTACGGTTTACACCGTGCTTTTTTATACCTCGTGTCTTATGAAGATGCTTGTATGCGTCACTCACTCGCTTCTTATTGTTTCGCTGCCTTGTCAATTGTGTAATGAGTGTTTTCTTCAGCGCTCTTTGGGGCTCCTCCTTCTTTTCTACGTACTGAGTTCACAGTCAGTTCACGTGATTACGTGGGAGGCGTGATGACGCGACACGCAACTCAGTCTCCTACGGCCATCTTGCTGCCTTCCATTACAGTATATGGACAAAAAAGAGGTTCCAGTTATGACCATTACGTGTATAATTTTGAAATGAAACCTGCCTAACTTTTGTAAGTAAGCTGTAAGGAATGAGCCTGCCAAATTTCAGCCTTCCACCTACACGGGAAGTTGGACAATTAGTGATGAGTGAGTCAGTGAGTGAGTGAGTGAGTGAGTGAGTGAGTGAGTGAGTGAGTGAGTGAGTGAGTGAGTGAGGGCTTTGCCTTTTATTATTATAGATAAGAGCAGCTCACTACTGAAAATGGCAAATATAGGAGGCAGTCACGATCAAACCGGGGACTCTTGATTACAAGTCAGCAAATCTTACCGCTACGCCATGGAAGCTGTTGTATCGTCCTTGAACCTTTTGTGAAAGTGTTTATTTGATCTTTGGACTTCAGGCTTCACACATTCTATAGTTTATGCCTACAGTGCATCCGGAAAGTATTCACAGCGCATCACTTTTTCCACATTTTGTTATGTTACAGCCTTATTCCAAAATTCAAAATTCTACACACAACACCCCATAATGACAATGTGAAAAAAGTTTACTTGAGATTTTTGCAAATTTTTTAAAAATAAAAAAACTGAGAAAGCACATGTACATAAGTATTCACCCCCTTTGCCATGAAGCTCAAAATTGAGCTCAGGTGCATCCTGTTTCCCCTGAGCATCCTTGAAATGTTTCTGCAGCTTAATTGGAGTCCACCTGTGGTAAACTACAATCTTGTCCAGGCCTGTTTTCAGCCTTTTGTCCAGTTCTGGTGAGATAGCTTTTGGCTCCGGCAACTCTGACATGGACCGAGTAGGTTAGAATTGACCAACTGAACTCAGTCTATTGAAGGCTAAGGTGCCTGCACAGCCTCTGAATATTATAACACGTGTACATTTTCTATCTTGTATTCTTCATCCTAAAGCCCGGTTACAGCAGCAAATCAGTATTAATAATTTTCCAACATTATCTGATGCAAGACATACCACAATCACAAGACGGTATTGACCAAATCACTCTATTACATACTGTAAGCTTAAGAAAAGAGCCAGGCTTCCAGATGTTATTGGAAAACTCCTACAATAATGTAAAAGGCAATCAAAAAGCTTTGTTTCATTTTATCTAACCAAACCTAGTAATTATTACACCCCTTAGTGATAATGTGTGATCAAAGGATACAGTTGACCTGCCATGTTTATATATACTTTTACAATTGGCAAGGGTAGTACTATCTGAAGGTACAGGTCCATCCGACCTTAAAATTATTTACCTGCCAGTGTAAGGGCTACTCAGTTGGCTTTAGCATTTAAACCTAGCCAAATATAAAACAGTTTAGTATATGGTACATTGGTTTGGCTTTCATACTGCTGAAACATAAGTAAGATAAAAATAAAATGCCTAAATGTTTAAAATGAAATGTTAGCAAGCACCACAACTAGCTGTTACTAGTTCATTCCTTTTTTAATTTCTTTAGCACATTAGTTTCCCTGCTACATTTACTGAGTTATACCTCTCAATGTAGGTAACAAGATGTAATCACTGTCAAGAACACTGTGAATAAATTCTAGTTCTTAACATTAACAAGTATGACAGGGTGCCTGAGGTAGATTTGCTGGCCAGTACACCTATTGGATAGATTTTGCGTTTGTTTATTCCAAAGCACTGTGAACCCAGAAGTTTGTTTTTGAGAGGGAAGTTGATTTTATTGCTATTGTGGCGTCTTGTAAGCCTTCTTCGTACTTTCCTGAAGGCAACCATGCCTCAGCACATTATGCAAATAACTAAACAAATCAAAAACATTTAAATATACGTTCAGTAATTGTTTTGTGTGTGTGTGTAAGTATAAATATATTTATTGTATGTATACACAAACACATATACTGTATCAAACATCAATACATACATGCAAGGAAAGGACAATTACCATTCTCCAATAGTTCTACCACCAAACAATTAAAAAAAACAAAACAAAATAAAACAAAACAAAACAAAATAAAAACCACAACTTGACATATTGTGGGCAAGCACTTTTATATCTGGTAGCCCTGGTCTTGACTGACCTAAGTAGATTTTATATTAATAACTGAGCTGGTTATTTTTGCCTAATGAAGCAGAATATTGTGTCGCAGATTTCAAGTAAACTTCACAAATCAGGAAAGGGCTACATAAAATATTAAATTAAAAAAAAAGTCTTGGTTAGGACTTGGTTCTATTTGAGAAATGCTGAAATAGCTATAAACCTCAACCAATGATATTTGACAAAAATGTGTCAGAAAAACATATTAGGCAATATACAAAACATACTTGGATAGATTTAAAACTAGCCAAAAATTGTTTATAGAAATTCCAGATCAAAATTATGAAAAAAGACATTGAAAGGCACCACATTATCATCAGTATGATCCACGCAGGTGATGCAGTGGTGCTGCTTTGTAGTAAGGAGATTGTGGGTTCACTTCCCGGGTCCTCCCTTTGTGGAGAGCACTTTGAGCAGTGAGAAAAGTGCTATATAAATGTAAGAATTATTATTAATATAGTATCTAGTACTAGTATATAGTATCAAAGCAAAAAAAAAAAGAAAAAACAGTAAATAGAGGGAAGCAAAAGAATAATTTTAGCTGCCAGATTAAAAATGTTTCAGACAACTACAAGGTTTTCTTTGTTAATTTTTGACAATTTACTTGCTACATGATTTGGAAAACTACTGCTGTTGTACCAATTTAGTCAATCTCATGATATTCTCCACCCTCAACCAAGAACAAGTCCTTGGGGCTTAGTAAAGCTGCCTGAACCTTATCTTCATAATGGACAAAGCCACTCTTTTCCCAGAAAAGACCATGGCCTCACATTTGGAGGTGTTAATTTTCATCTTAGCTGCATCGCTCTCAGTTGGGAACCATTTCAGTGTGCACTGGAGATCACAGTGGATGAGGTCAAGAGGACAACAACTGCTATCAGTTGATTCTCAAAATGGATACAACCCAAACCTCAACAACTGTGCTTTAATATTCTGTTCATGGAATTCTAACATTAGACTGGATAAAACACACCTACAGTGCAGTAATGACACTGAGCAATCTCCACTTAATAACAAGTAAGTAAACATAACTATCACTCCTAATATACAGGGACTGTATGGCACAGCAGCAGTCCCTAAACCTCACATTCTTATAACAGCTTCCACAAGATACAAAGGGGTACACTGCCATAAGATTTTTGAAAGACCACAAACCATACTTATACAAGATAGGCAAAATAGCCATTATTCCTCAAGTACCTATGCAAGAACAAAGAGTTGGTCCACCGTTTCAAGGCCAGGATGAAATTCATGCTAATACAGTCGACCCTTGATATACGACCGGCCTGACATGCGAACAACTTGATTTACGACCAAAATTTTTTTTTTGATTTACGACCAACATCTTGCGTTACAACCCGAATGCGGTCACGTGTATCCGCATGCGCGATTGTAAATAAACAGCCGAGAGCATTCGTAAGCGTCTGTCGGAGACCAGATACATGTTTCTGGACGTAATTTCGGTCAGTGCAGTGATTTATATAATTTATTTCGATAATTGCTAAGGAAGGAAGAGAAGGTAATGAAGGTAAAGAAAGCAATCACAATCGAAACGAAGAAGGAAATTGTGCGGAAATATGACAGTGGTGTTCGTGTGACTGATCTCACTAATATGTATAGCATGTCGAAATCCACCATCTCGACAATTTTACAAAGAAAAGATTTGTATAAGGTGGCTCCTTCCAAACAATAACCACCTTCCATTTCATTTTCCTCCTCCTCCCTTCCTGCAACCCAAAGATGTCAAATTAAATGGTGAGTACAGTATGAAATAGTTGTTTCTGGTAGGCTAGGCACTTTTTATAACTTTTTGGTTAGTACATTAGAAAAATGATTGGTGTTTTGGTAAATTATGCACATTATTCAACCCTTTTTTATTATGAAAAGGTTAAGTAAGTGTTGCTGTGGAAGGTTCAGAACGTATTATGGGTATATCCATTATTTCTTATGGGGAAAAATAGGCTTGACTTACAACCAACTTGAGTTACAACCAGCCTTCGCGAACGAATTGAGTTCGGAAGTCAAGGGTCCACTGTACTGAGATCACCTATTGGACTGAGTCATTGTTCTTACCACCACCCAAGTGTGCTGGTCCCAAAGCACTGTCCCTGTCAAACACTAAACTTGTGCCTTATCCAAAATATCTCTGTAATATTAAGTATTTTTTATAACTTTTGGTTGGATCTCACCCATTCCCACAGCCTTGTCAATACAGAGTTTTTTAATCACAGAAATTGCATAAGCCAGAGTCTGTTTAACTCACATTATATACATATAAAACCTGCAATGACAATCAGTTGCATTAACCTGGGGATGACAATAGCAATCAATCATTAACAGTATGAACTGACATTCCTTTATTCAAATGAGCAATTTCAAAGCCAGCTGAAAGAGGGACTATAAAAACAACAAGCCCACAATAGTCTCAAAGCGTATAAATTAGTGTCCCTATAGCAAAAGGTCCTTATAAGATTAGTAAGCTACTTCAATGAGCAAAACACAATCCCTGACAGGATTGTCCCTCAGGACTACTACCATTATGGGCATCACTACTGGGCCCACGACTACTGAGTACTGCTGATTCAGTGCTGGTAAGCATCACACAATGCTACATTGGTGTCAGAAGTGGAGCAAACAGAAGAGTCCTACTACGTATGCAGTGCCATGGAGACACAGACTGGATTTGCTGGGTTTTTCTGAGGAAATGTTTGAGTAATGAAGTGGAGACTTGGGATTTGGAAAGCCAGTTGGCCAAAACCATCACTTTACCATCTGCTAAGTTCTATTGGCCTGGATGCGCAGCTTTCATCAGAGCTTCAGCTCCTGGAGCTGAACAAAGTATGGTATATCATGTTGCTACGGACAACAGGTGGTAAAGAGCTAGTGTCGAGAATGTGCAAGAAGAAGATGAGGCAGATTAAAGTGGCTACCTACAATGTTTGGTAGCAACATCAGTTCAGAAATGAAGACAATTGAAGAGACTGGGACATTTGCAGCTCAACTTAGGGAGGTACACCTGCTTTTATACAGTTGTGCTTGAAAGGTTGTGAACCCTTTAGAATTTTCTATATTTCTGCATAAATATGACCTAAAACATCATAAGATTTTCACTCAAGTCCTAAAAGTAGATAAAGAGAAACCAGTTAAACAAAGGAGACAAAAATATTATACTTGGTCATTTATTTATTGAGGAAAATGATCGAATATTACATATTTGTGAGTGGCAAAAGTATGTGAACCTCTAGGATTAGCAGTTAGTTTGAAAGTGAAATTAGAGGCAGGTGTTTTCAATCAATGGGATGCCAATCAGGTGTGAGTGGGCACCCTGTGTTATTTAAAGAACAGGGATCTATCAAAGTCTGCTCTTCACAACACATGTTTGTGGAAGTGTATCATGGCATGAACAAATGAGATTTCTGAGGACCTCAGAAAAAGAGTTGTTGATGCTCATCAGGCTGGAAAAGGTTACAAAACCATCTCTAAAGAGTTTGGACTCCACCAATCCACAGTCAGACAGATTGTGTACAAATGGAGGAAATTCAAGACCACTGTTACCCTCCCCAGGAGTGGTCGACCAACAATGATCACTCCAAGAGCAAGGCGTGTAATAGTTGGTGAGGTCACAAAGGACCCAGGGTAACTTCTAAGCAACTGAAGGCCTCTCTCACATTGGCTAATGTTCATGTTCATGTTGTCCACCATCAGGAGAACACTGAACAACAATGGTGTGCATGGCAGGGTTGCAAGGAGAAAGCCACTGCTCTCCAAAAAAACATTGCTGCTCGTCTGCAGTTTGCTAAAGTGTGGACAAGCCAGAAGGCTATTTGAAGAATGTTTTGTGGACGGATGAGACCAAAATAGAACTTTTTGGTTTAAATGAAAAGCGTTATGTTTGGAGAAAGGAAAACACTGCATTCCAGCATAAGAACTGTATCCCATCTGTGAAACATGGTGGTGGTAGTATCATGGTTTGGGCCTGTTTTGCTGCATCTGGGCCAGGACGGCTTGCCTTCATTGATGGAACAATGAATTCTGAATTATATCAGAGAATTCTAAAGGAAAATATCAGGACATCTGTCCATGAACTGAATCTCAAGAGAAGGTGGGTCTTGCAGCAAGACAACGACCCTAAGCACACAAGTCGTTCTACCAAAGAATGGTTAAAGAAGAATAAAGTTAATGTTTTGGAATGGACAAGTCAAAGTCCTGACCTTAATCCAATCGAAATGTTGTGGAAGGACCTGAAGCGAGCGGTTAATGTGAGGAAACCCACCAACATCCCAGAGTTGAAGCTGTTCTGTACGGAGGAATTGGCTAAAATTCCTCCAAGCTTGGGTGCAGGACTGATCGACAGTTACCGGAAACGTTTAGTTGCAGTTATTCCTGCAATAAGGGGTCACACCACATACTGAAAGCAAAGGTTCACATACTTTTGCCACTCACAAATATGTAATATTCGATCATTTTCCTTAATAAATAAATGACCAAGTATAATATTTTTGTCTCATTTGTTTAACTGGTTTCTCTTTGTCTACTTTTAGGACTTGAGTGAAAATCTGATGATGTTTTAGGTCATATTTATGCAGAAATATAGAAAATTCTAAAGGGTTCACAAACTTTCAAGCACAAATGTATAATAAACATATTACTGCATGACAGCATAGCAATAATTTTTCCTACTGTCCCACCTGATAGCGTAGTGCTCAAGACACTTGCCAAAGTATATATAAATAAAAGGAGACTTTGTCCTGTCTGCAGTAGTCCACAGTTTATATTTTAAAGCCCTAAGTTGTCCTATGTTTCTTACTGTCACTCACTCTGTCAAACCTGTAGCACAAAGTCTCCTCTTCGCAGTAGAAACTGAGACTTGCTTTCTTCGACCACTGTTAAGCTGTACTTGAAGCTGCTCTTGAAGCTATTATGCTTTTAGGCACCTATCATGCAAGCTGGTGAATCTCAGAAACTTGCCTTCTGTTTCGGTAGTGACTTTGGGTCTGCAAGATCTCTTCCTCTATGAATTTTTTCCAGTTTCCAATTGCCTTTGGATTGTATATGACAGGGGTTCCCAACCTTTTTCATGCCAAGACTCCTTATTTTTATTTTCATGCCGAGGACCCCACTATCTGTCACCATCCAAAAAAAATGACACATCCCACATGCCTATAATATAAACTGTTGGACAAACTTTCTACCTGTTTAGTGCCTGTAACAAACTTACAGTATATAAAACAAGGCACTTTTGCTAAGAACAAAAGACTGCTCATGGTAAATAAATAAATTAAACTCACCCTAGGCCTAGTGAGAGTTTTAGGCTTGAATGTTCTTGCACAGTTTGTCCACTCTGGGTTGCAGCTAGCTTAGGGACAATCTCAAATCATTTTCCACATTTAGACATGCTCTGTTATTGGTTTTCAGCACTTTCAATGCAGAAAAACCTGACTCACACAGGTAAATTGTTGCAAATGGTAAGAGTCATTAGGAGGGTTTTTTCATTCAACACTGGGCATTCATTTCTAAGATTGCTCCAAAATTCTGACAAGGGAATGGTTTTTTCTATTAATTCCTTAAGACCTCAAATCAAGACAATCCTCTTCAATTCTGGGCTCAAATGGATTTCTGATCCAGTTTAAATGATTGTCCAGGCCTAGGAACCAGTCGCTAAACTATTCCTTCAGGTGTGTCAGATGTGACAGTATTATAGGCAGGAATATTTCTGCAGGCACACTGGACTGGATGTTCCTAGCTCCTTGTGAAAAAGTGGGACCATCACAGTACAGTATTTCATTCACTTTGCTTTTTCTCCCAAAGTTTGCTTTTTTATATAAATGCACAAACTTTATCTTGCAAATTATGTAGGCTGAGACAATGGCCCTGCATACTCTAATACAAGGTATTTAAAAGCTGAAATATGTCGGCCAAATATTCAAGCTTCAGAACCTACGACTGGTTGTCAAAACAGCTAGCAAACTGGGAGTTCTCAGATTAAATAAATTCACACAAGTCTTGGTGGAGATCAACCACTTGTTGTAAAACCACCCCATGAGATAACCACTGGACCTCAGAATGCAGCTTTCAAAACATGCACCCATGTCACTGCACAGTTTGGCAAACAGCCTGTGCTTAAGGGGATGTGCTTTGATACTATTTACAATTTTAACAACGTCTTGAAATACTTGTTGTAATTAGTCCTCCAACCTTTTAGCGACAACTGTATCTCTATGAAGCAAGCAGTGTGCATCCATGGCATCTGGAGCTCTGGCCTTTATTAATGTAACAATTCCACTATGCTTGCCTATCAGGCAGCAGCACCAACATCCGGACAGATGCCCACACAATAAGACCAGTCAATTAAAATTTGCCTGCATGAATGCGTCCAAAATTTGAAAAATATTCTGTCCTCTTGCCTTCTCCTGAATTTCTTTGCAGAATGAAAGCTCCTCAACAAACTTTCAATTTCCAATAAATCTGACATAGGTAATATCAGATCTTTTCCAACTGTTTTGAGTTTACTTCTCACGGGCAATGCGATACAATGCCAAGAAAGACGCCTTCAGTGTCCTCTCTGACACTGTTGCTTCCTGTGTGAAAGGGCTGGCTTGTTTCAAAAAGAGTGCTGCTTTTCTTTGGAAAAAGCCAACATGTTTCCCAACATCACTTGGATGCTTTTGTTCTAGATGTCTTCAATATAGACGGCTTTAGATATTAATTCAACAGAATTTCCTGACGAAGAACGCATTTGAAGTAATTAAGTCATTTTTTTCTTACCCAGCACAAATTCGAACTCTACATATGAAGCTTCATACTCTGTAGATTTAGATTTTGCTTTAGAATATGACTCATTTGATTAATTTAAAGCAAAACAACAAGATGTGTTTTGTTTGGAATGTTTCCATTTAAAAAAAAAACATTCCATCATTATGTAAACATTTGATGCAATAGGTCTGGCTTGCTGTCAATTCCTTTAATGTTACAATGCAACTTGTGTACATCTATGATAGCCTTGCCTATTAACAGGTATAACTGGCAAGTGCACTAATGAAGTGATGAATTTTTTAAATAACAAAATCATATGATTTTTGTTTTCCCATTTTGCTGGAGACCTCCGGACATATCCCTGTGGACCCCAGGTTGGGAACCATAGGTGTAGGAAACCGTACTCACGGACACTTTGTTTTTTTTTTTTTGCAATTTCTCTAAATGAAAGGCCTATGCCGTTTTCTTGCCATTATCACTGGAATATTGTCTAAATAATACTTCAGAGGGTGTTATAACACAGTCTGCTCCAAATCTGTTTTAAGATAGACTAAAGGTTTTAGAGCTTTAATTGCTGTAGAACATCTGTAGGTGGTAACCTATTAGTTGTTCACTGAAGAAGGCCCATTTGTAATATTCTGATATTTCCTTTTTTCAGTTTTTGCTAACCTAAACTTTAACCTAAACTTATCTTTTCACCATTTTAGGTCATTCATTGCATTTCAACTGATGAAATTTTAAGAAAAACTGGTAAAACTGAAGTATATATTGTAAAAGACAGGGGGCGTCACTGATCCCCAAAACATGTAGAAACACCACACTAAACAGTCCCAGGGGCAAAGTAAGGGTTTTTACTGCACAAAATACCATACTTCCAGATCAATTCCACAATCTTTCAATAAAAACCCCTCTTTTCCTCATACAGGTGAGCTTTGCCTTGTTCCTCCTGACTCTGACACACTGGAGGAGGCTGGAGAGCTGGATATCAGACCCGTGAGTACATCTGCAACCAGGGCATTGCTCGGCAAAAGCACTTCCAGGTCAAATGGAAGCCTCCTGAAACAGGGAGTCCCCCTCTCCCTGCAGCACCCCCTGGCGGTACCAAAGGACCCTGACAGGACTGTCCCTCAGGACTAGGACTCCCATACAACATTATGGGCGTCTCTACTGGGTCCATGCCTACTGAGCACTATTATCTATTATGCTGGAGGAGGAGCTACTCTGGATGCACCAAATCCTCCATATTTATTATCCATTAATTTATCCCATTGTATGGGATGTTGCTTCAGTTCCATCCCAGCCGGGTTATGCCGCATATTTTATATATATTATATATATATAAAAACATAATTATTATTGTCTTTTGTTGTTTCAGATTGTTATTGTTTTCATAAATGTGACTGTGTTGTTGATAACTACTGTACTGTTGACCCTGAAGCCCAATTTCAGTGTAGTGCATACAATCTTGCATTTGACTTTCGAAAACAAAATAAAGATAGATAGATAGATAGATAGATAGATAGATAGATAGATAGATAGATAGATAGATACTTTATTAATCCTAAGGGGAAATTCACAATGCTATGTTCAGGCTGTAGCTCAATTCCCACTTTTTCACTTATATGTGACACAGATCTGATCGATTTATTAGAGAAATGTGATCCTTAAAAAATGACTACATTACGTTTGTAACCAAAGTAACAGTCAGAATTTTCTTTTCAATTTCTTTTCCTTGACAATATGGGTTTATGAATTCTCAAACGTCCTGCAGTAAAATGATGTGATGTAGCGCAGAAACAAGCATTTGCTTATTAGGACAAGTCTCTCTGTTTTTAATAATTTGAGCTCGTGTGATACAGCAGCTATGAGCCAAACAGAATGCAATAGCCTCAATTGAGTTGCTTGTGGCCTTTCAAGCAGGAGCTTTTTCTTATTAATGACAGCACCATCATCCAAAAAACATGGAAAGAGCAACAAGGAAAGAGCTAACTATAAAAATGTTAAAGTGGGGTTCTACATATACACTTTATACACACACACTCATTATTATGGATGTCACAATAACAGCATTTATTCGATATACATAACATATATTCGATATGACAGCAAAAACAGACATCTCATTCAATAACTTATTAAAAGTTCCTCCATTATTTAAGTGAACAGTATTGTGCCTTTATCTGTAATAGAATTTCAAATTTATGAATACTAATACAGTAGTAACAGCAGCTTTAAAATATTAGTAAATCCATCAAGTTAATTACCCAACTATCATTTAGGTAAACTACTATTGACTTTCAGAAAATACAATGCAGGGCTTGAATTTTACTGTATGATAGACATGGGGATTCTCCCAGTGTCTAATTATGTTGCCAATCTAAATCAACTGATTCTCACTACAAAAGACAATTCAGAGATCAGTAAATTGGCTGATCCCAAAAAAAAACAAACGTTTTTTTTTTTTTAGCATTTGCTTTTCTAAGCTTTACAGTAATGTAATTGTGGTGTTGCTTTGCACACGGTATTAAGATAGTTTAACTTTCACATGTAAACAGAGAGCAGTAGGGCAGATTTTACCAGAGAGACAGAAGATTAGAATAAACAGAAAAAGGAATCAGAGGAGGCATCCTGTGCAATTAGACAAATGGCAAGAAAAGCTACTTTAATGAATTCAGACCATTTTATTTTGTCCTTTAATTACAAGAAATACTGCTTGTTTGTGTTTGAGGAGAGCTGCTCACATTTTCAAATAGACAAAGAACAGATAGATTAAGTGGGCGGCACGGTGGCGCCTCCCAGCAGCCATGAGTCGAGGTAATTCTTGGTAGCAAAAACCAATCAGATCGCTTTCTGCTACCAAGATTCTACCAAGAATTGAAAGCTCGGGCCAATCGCGGTCCGTATCAGCTACCAAGAATTGACCATTCACAGCCCGGTTCGGCTACCAAGAATTGACCAATGATGGCTCGGTTGGCTACCAAGAAGTGGCGAATCACAGCTTGTGTTGGCTACCAAAACTCAGAAAGGGTGGGCCAGCCTCTTGTCAGTTAATGTATTCTGCAAAAACTTGTTCGAGTCTGCATACAGACGCTTTGCGATTTGCGTTTCATTTTGAACTTTCTAAAAATGTTACTCAGGAGTGTCGGTTTGTGCAGATATATTTACATTCACGTACACATTTTTGAATGATTTTTTAACCATTCTTGGTGCAGTTTATTACATTTATTAAATATGTGTGCAAAACGTGTAAAGACAGATATAATAATGTATAAATATAATAAACATTGAATTGCATAATCATCCATCCATCTATCCATTTTCCAACCCGCTGAATCCGAAAACAGGGTCACGGGGGTCTGCTGGAGCCAATCCCAGCCAACACAGGGCACAAGGCAGGAACCAATCTTGGGCAGGGTGCCAACCCACTGCAGGACACACACAAACACACCAAGCACACACTAGGGCCAATTTAGAATCGCCAATCCACCTAACCTGCATGTTTTTGGACTGTGGGAGGAAACCCACGCAGACACGGGGAAAACATGCAAACTCCACGCAGGGAGGACACGGGAAGTGAACCCAGGTCCTCCGGTCTCCCAATTGCGAGGCAGCAGCGCTACCCACTGCGCCGCCCTGTATAATCATAGTTTCATTTTTTATACTTAACACTAATTTCACAAATCGTTCATATCAATGCTAATACAGAAATATTATAGTTATACTCGATATTAACATTGATGTTATAAAATATGCTTATAAAATAGTCCTACACCTTTAATACTCGGACGATTCTAATCGTGCTGTAGAACAGCATATATATGGGGTACAGGTCGTAACGTTTTATTTATTGTGTCTGTTGATGGCGTTCTCATTTGATAACCAGGATTCGGCCAGTTCTCTGGCACTTTTAGTACTGGCCTTAAATCTTACTTGTACATTGTCCCAGTTAAACGTATGTCCTGTTGATTTTGTATACGTATAGATCTGTGATCGTGAGTCCTTCCTTCTAACGGCGTTACGAAGTTCCTGTATGCGAGTTGCAATTCTTTTTGATGTTTGTCTCATGTATACCGCTGGGCAAAAACTGCATGGAATGCTATAAACTTCGCTTTGTGTTTCTGCTGTCGATTTCTTATTTTTTGCGTTGAAAAGGGACAGTGCACAGATTGTTTGCGGGTTTGTGTGCTATTCTGATGCCTGATTTGGCCAGGATATATATACCGTATATAAAAGATGATCCACTGTGGCATCTTCTGACGGGAGCAGCTGAATGAACAAGAAGAAGATATATATAATTAGCTAAATGGTGTGTGTGCTGTTTACTATAAGTATATAAACATTTCTCTTCGCAATATTTCCAAATATTTATTTTTACCTACTTCAAATTAATTAAATGTCAGCATCAACTAGAATATATTACTTCCCAAATTTTATAAATACATACAAACACAAGGCTGTGAACTATTACATTGTGCTTTCAGTTTTATTGTACCCCTCTTGATTATCTTTGCGGCCGTCTGTTACCATGGTAAAGGTGCTATATAAGTAAGTGAAATTTGTTATAATTATGATTCAATAGAATTTGCAGGTAGTTTGTTTAATTGTGATTTTAACTATGCTTGTTGTCCATGTGTTCCTTAACAAATCAATCAAACAGTTTTTGTTTAATCAAAAAATAAAAATAAACAACTAAATCTGCAAAGTAGAATTTAAAGCACCGTTCGTAGAAGAGAAAGTTTAAAAAAATATATATTTTAGAGATATATTCTTCCATTCAGCAATGTGCCATGAGCGGGATTCGAACCCGGATCTCTATGATAATTCTTGGTAGGTCGTCTCTCAAGAATCGCAGCTGTACCTCGACTAATACGCGATATCCTTGGTGCAGTGGGTAGCGCTGCTAGCTCGCAGTTAGGAGACCCGGGTTCGCTTCCCGGGTCCTCCCTGCGTGGAGTTTGCATGTTCTCCCCATGTCTGCGTGGGTTTCTTCCGGTTTCCTCCCAGAGTCCAAAGACATGCAGGTTAGGTGGATTGGAGATTCTAAATTGTCCCTAGTGTGTGAGTGTGTGTGTGTGTGTGTGTGTGTGCCTTGCGGTGGGCTGGCGTCCTGCCCGGGGTTTGCTTCCTGCCTTGCACCCTGTGTTGGCAGCGATTGGCTCCAGCAGACCCCCGTGACCCTGTAGTTAGGATATAGCGGGTTGGATAATGGATGGATAGATTAAGTTGAAATTACTGCTTAGTTAGCAATAAGTAGGGAATCCATTCCCGGACGGGTTTATCCATTCCCGGGAATTCGGGAATCCCGCATTTCATTCCTGGGATCCCGGGCATGACACAGTGCATGGGCATCTCATTTGTGAACGGTTTTAGAACGACCAACACTTATTTTTAATAAAACTACTGCAATGTTGACACAAATAAAAGACTAACCTTATCTACAAGCAGTTCATGCTGTCATATAAGTACATGTACCTTTAGTTGTGGTAATAAGAACAACAAAAACGTACAAAGCACAACCTCCTCACAGGTGGCGCAGTGGTAGTGCTGCTGCTTTGCAGTAAGGAGACGGTGGAAGATTGCGGGTTCGCTTCCCGGTTCTTCCCTGTGTGGATATCGCTTTGAGTACTGAGAAAAGTGCTATATAAATGTAATTTATTATTATTATTATTAACAACATGTTCAGCGTGCAGTCGTCCAGGCAAGAACACACCTTCGTGCAGAAGTAAGCCAGCTAATAAGAAAGCACACTCTGCCCCCACTGAAGTAGGCGGCACAATCATCAGATACTGATACACTTCTTCTAAACAACACCCGCACTTGCCGTTGCTCTGAAACACCGCCATTTCAGCTTTTACTGATGCATCCAGTTTCTTGTCATCATTCTGTGATGGCAAATTTCTTGGCACAGATAATGTGGATGCAACAGATTGACGCATTAGTTTTAGATTGAAATGCAAGCTGCAGCAATGGCGCCACCTTAATTATTTTTAACTATAATTCTGTTATTTCTTGATCGATTTTTACACGCTATATATGCGAGCGTGGCCGTTCACGTTTTCCTGGGAATTACAGCAGTTTCATTCCTGGGAATGCGGGAATGAAAAATGTCCGTGAATCCTGGGCTCCCGGTAATTGTGAGCCCGGAAATGGATTCCCTAGCAATAAGCACGTTAGCTTAACATCAAAATTTTACTATTTTACTTGTAAACTTACTAAGCATATTAGCCTAGTATCTTCTTGATAAACAAGTTATGAATATTTGACATATTTGTGGCTTTTTAAAAAAGCGTGTACTGTTTTTATAGATTTGTGTGACATGCAGTATAAGTTTTCATAAGAAAAAAATACTACACAACTAAAGCAGTAATCCATATTTATAATTACACATCAAGAATTGGTAAATGTCTAGCTGGTATACAGGAGAAAAACAAAAAAACAAAATATTAATTTGTTCTGTTTATGTAAACAACAAAAAAAAGCTGTAGTGCAATTAATGACTAAAATGATTAAAATCTTTAAATGCCTGTATACAGTATTTACATTTAATCATTGTTTAACTGACAATATCAATTAATTGAATCAATGTGTGAAAATATATGTATTTTTGTTAAGACAAATTTCGAAAGCTACTCTTTTAATTTAAGCTCTGTATCAGATAAATACAATACATAACAAATTACACATGACAGTTTGTAATAATGAACAGCATTTTGTTTTCTTTATTTCCACAGGTATACATATTTTCTCAACATATTAATTAAAAAGGTTGGTATTTTAAGGGACTTTTGTTTATTTTATTGTTTTCATGGTCACTGAACAATAAGCCTACGGAATTTAATTTTGTTCATAAAAAACAAGTAACACCTGTGGTCTATAGTTTAATTAGTATAGAGAATAAGATGTCAAGATAAAGGGAAAAAAATCTGAATTGGTATTTGAATCTGCCAAAACAGTGACAGGATATCAATGATTGGTATTGGCCCTAAGAAAAAACCTGAATGGGACATCCCTAGTATCAACAAATGGGAGGATTTTATAATCTTGTTGGGATTTCAGAGTAGGATTTATAAAAGAATGAAAGAATTATTGACTTCCTGATTGTGTGCACTTTCTAAACTTCTTCTCTGATGTTTTCACTCCAAAAATACTGCTTAAAATTAATGCTAAAAATAAAACTGCAAACCATGTATTTGTTCTTTTGAATTAGTGAAATCTGAAATAATTCAGGATATCTTCATTTAAACAAACTCTAAGTGTTTTTCTATTAACATTCTTTTAAATGTGGTTTACCAGAGAATCACTCTGTTAGGTTTGTAATATTTGCTATTGTAAGGTTTACATTAGCATCATTAGCTTGTTGTAAAACTTACTGAACAGTAACATTTTACCAGATGATTCCACTTGATTCACATTTCAAATGTCACAAACACCTGGTTTATTGCATTTGCCCCAATGTTAAGGCATTGTGTGTGAAATCAAACTTGTCAGGATTACATTATTATCACTATATCATAAATCCTGTACATCAGTTTTTGCTGTGCTGTTTTCAAAGTATCAGAATAAGTAATCAAACTGTTATTGCTTAGCCTGTGTACAAATCCAGAATTAGAATATTAATAAGACAACGTTATCTGCAGTGTAACTGATGGATTGCGTAACATTTGCCAATGTACCTTTCAAATATATTCACTGTACTCGTCCCATTTTGGGGGTTATCGCTTTTGCGGATCGTCTTCAACAATTAAGTATGTTGTTTTGCCAATCCTACTAACTGGCATGTCTCTGCAATACTCTGTGGTTTGAAGCACTAAAAAATTGTTAACTTTGGTATTATCAAAAGGAGCAACACATTTCATCAATTTAGACAAGCCAAACAGCCACTTTGTCTGAAACCTGCCTAAATTTTTACTTGCTACAATTTCTTCCTACATTGCACTGTGCACGACAGTGGATACAGTATATGCAAGGTTTCCCCCACAACCCTGCACTGTATAAACTGGTTTGAAAATGGATGTGTGGATGTCTTTAATGTATTCAGAAAATGAATGCAAAGCCAAAGTTCCTTTTTATGAACTGTGTAGGACATAGTATTCAAAAGTGACTGGTTACTCCGTCATTTTATTACCTCTTACAAATCTGTGACAGTTTCAGTTGTGTAATGTTCAATTCCACATGGTTCTTTCTGCACTACATGTCAAAAGCACTCCAAAACCTTTCTATGGCCACCCACCAGCTCGACTACAGATGCAGCTTATAATAGAGGGGTCATTTTTGAACTTCTGAAGGTTGCATAACTTTCAGATGTACTTTCATTATGTACAGAGAGAAAGGGGGACAGAATAGATCCCTAGGGTATCTTAACATATAATTCTACAGCCACACAAATTATGTCATTAAATATTCAATAATGCTGGACCCAAACAAAAAACAGCATCAGTGAGTCAGATCACCTACTTTCAAACTGAAATAGTGATGCATATTTTCAATGGCTCAAGGGCATTCACCACAAACTAAATTGTTGAAACAAGAAGAAAGGAACAAGTGAAACAATAAACAAACTGTTAAATGTTAGTCAGACGCGTTACTGAATTATTAAGCTGCCATATTTATATATACATTATTTATAGTGTTTTCCCCCAAGAATTTCATAAAATAAAATAAAAAGTAAATGTTAAGAAATGAAAAAATCTACACAGAAGTCTTCAAAAATGTTAATCTGATAAGTTGCTGTTTAGTAAATGAAAGCACCACCACCTTACAAAAGTAGAGTTATCTGTCAAGTTGCTCAAAAGTAAACCGGGTTTATGACTGAACATACACAATGGCACCAATCTAAACAATTTAGTCAACAGCACAGAGGTAAGCTCTAACCTCATTTTGCAAAAGTCAATAATTAGGCACTCAGGGGTGTGACTCCAGCCGAAGGTGTTGGCATTGTACAACTCTGTGAAAATATTAACTATGAGGTTAACTCCAATTTTCTCATCTTTAATTAAATGCACATGGTACTAATGAGGTAACCCACTGTTCCTTGATAGCACTTATTAGACGAGAAGAGAGCACACACTCACACTGCAATTTGAGCCTAAAAATAAAGTTGAAAATATGCTAATTGCTTGCATAATTTAAAATGGCACAAATTGAAGAACTTGTCATAATAAGAGAAATGGACTGCAAGAAGGCTGCATCTTCATTTTTCTTGAACACAGAGGGGTAAAAAATACTCTTTATTGCATTTAACAAGTTCAGAAACAGCTAAGCATTAAAAGCATCAGAGAGAATTGTCTATGTTCCATATTAAAAAAGGCAAGGGTGGAAGAAACAGCAAGGTATACAAGGAAACTAAAATTAGAAAGTGAATTAAAACTACTTTTCTTAAGCTTATCCGGGCCATAGTCATTGGGTAACTAGAGGTTACCAAAGTAATTATGGCAGACAAGCCCTCCTTTGTTTCCACTAGGGTTTAAGGAGTTTAAGACAGTGTTTTATCGAATTTTGGAATTACCCTAATTTTATATGTAATACAAATCATTAATATTTCATTATTATCATAAGGAGCCCTTGATATCACCAATAAAGAACTTTGGTAAACATCATTCCAAGGGGCTTTAGAGCTGCAAGGAAAATTTTTAACATTAACAGATTTTTAACATTAGAGAACTAGCATTATAACACTTATTGGTGGAAAGATATCAATACATGTTTATTTATCATATCACTTTTGCATAGATACATGCATCACAATAATTACTACATCCAATTATCTGCAAGCTGCGCAAAGGCCTCAAACAAATGACTTTGCCTGATGAGACAAGAAACAATAAAAAGAATAAAATAGGCTAAATTGAGATGGATTTTACATTTAATGTTATTGACATCATAAACATCAAAGTTTAAGTTGAAGGCATTTCAACATTGGATTATATGCCAGTTTTTGAAACAGGGAGTAAAACATTACTCAGTAACAAAAAGTGGCATTGTTTTTAAGAATCTGAATCTGGATCTGGATTAGAAAAATGTTAAAATTCTGGTTGGAAAAAAAAAAAGCAATCATCATGCAATGAATTATTTACTGACTAAATACCACCAATTTACTGAACCCTGTAATAACAAGTGAAAGATTTAAAAAATCTATTTCTACACTGTACATCAAGTATAAATGGCATACAGCATATACACAACACCATTGTATCCCTTGTCGGCAGTAAGTAATGAACATCAGTTAAGGACAATTTAGAGTCTTTCAACATTTAAAAGGTAACTACTTGTTGCATTTATACCAGACAGCTTCTGAACTAACATAAAGGTGCAAAATATATCCACTATACCAACACGCACAGAGAAAACTGTGACGCAAGGGCAAAACAATACTCCACTATGAATAGAATCCTAGATCACTGCTTTGAAAGCACACTAAAGTCAATACAATTTTTGAATATGGCAGTGTATTAGCTTTTCAAATGTCTCTTCAGATTGCTACTCTGGCTCCCTGTATAAGCAAATCCCTGACGTTTGCCTACAGAATAGTCAATGGGTCAGAACCTGAGTATATGGAGACACAGGCGAAGTCCTATACTCCGTCTTGCCCAAATTGTAATCTATGATTGCAAATTTATTAGCTATTGCATCTTTTCACTTGTGGCAATAACTTTTATCATCTGCCCTACTACACTTGCTGAACAAACAGGCCCTAGCCTAATGTTTACTAGGCCTGGGTAAAAAATATTGATTTTATGATTAATCATTATTTTTTGCTTAAACGATTAGATATTGATTCTTAAAGTCTGAATATCTATCCTGCTCTCTTACTATATGAAGATTTTTGCTCGTCTTCATTTTTGGTATCTGATCCAGTAGAAGTCCCTAAAGTGTCTGTTAAGGTTTTCTAAGAAAAATGCACTTTAACTTCTCACAGAATGAGACCGGTCTGGCTGCAGGTAGGATAGCATAAAATGGTGTGTCCTCCTCCACTGAAAGCAGCGCTTTACACACTTAAGATAGATGAGTGGAATTCCCAGGGATTCAAATGGTGCCTCGGTAAAGAACAAATGGATAAAAGCAAAGCCAAATATAAGCTGTATAACTCAGAAGTTAAGTATTGTTGTAACACAACGAAATTTGAGAAATCATTTAACCTGACCTCACCCATAAACACAATCTTAGTCAACATCCAGTTACAGCCTAAACAATTTACACTGAAGATGGCAAGTAGCTTCAACCTTCTGTTTAATTTTCCTTGTGCCCAAAAAAATAACAATGTATAGCAGTTTGTATCTGTGAAGTTATGAGACCCTACACCATTGTTGAAAGCGAGGGCTTTCGACAAATGATACAGGTTTTCAAACAGTGGTATGCTATACCAACCAGAAAGCCAATGAGCACAGTGAAGTTACTGTACCTAGGCTTATGAAGATCTGAAGCACAGCACTGCCATGTCTCTCAGGTCAGTGGAGAGAACAGCCCTAACAGATTCCTACCTGACGAATCACATGTCACTATATTTGAAATTACGCGGCAACTATGGAGGATGTGTTGCAGACAAGCTCGTTGCATGCCAGTCAGACCGGGAGCAACCTTTCTGCCTATAGAATACGCAGAGCTGGCTGCTGTTCCAAAAACCTCTCTAGCATTTCCAATGTGCTGTTCTATTGTGTGACCGCATCAATCACAACTTTGTGTGTTGGCAGGTCCAATAAACGTTGCTTCACTTTAAGCATGTGGGAAACTATACTGCTACTGTGAAAAATGTTTGCAATGCACCTCACCTGGCCAAGCAACCGGAGAATTGTTGGAATTTTTAGAGCAGCCTGTGATACCAAGGTAAGCTTGGGCACAAAGCAGCCGGCATGAAGTAATACCATAAGCTGTTCTGCACAGATCATGTTGGTGGTGTTGTCAGTCACGATGGCTGGTTCTTTTTCTTTTATGTTCTATTCATCCAGCACCACTGTTAACAAGCATCAGCACTAGATCCTCATTTTAAATAGCTTCCTTTTTGTCTGAGGAGGAAGTGTGAGGACACATTTTCGAGACTGACTAACGTGACTGCTAAACGTGAGCAACAGAAGATCTGTGTAACTTGTAGAATTATAGAAAGACACAAGTCTTCCCACTGTATCTTTAATTTCAACTAATTCAAGATTATTTTAAATGTCCAATAAGGGAATAAATTTGGCTAACAGTTTATTTAAAGTGTGTTTACATGGAGATTTAACACACATGAATAGGTTACTGAATAATATTCATTACTCAAGAAGCAATATTTGATTATTTTATAACAACATTGTTTGTAAGATGATATAGAGGTTTTATAAAGTAGATGCCATTGCACTGTATTAAAACAAGGAGCCCCCCATAACATGTGTGGACTTTGATGTAGCAATGTATGCATGGTTAAGTAATCTCTAAAAAAAAAAAAAAACCAAAAAAAACATCACTTCTAATATATCAGTGCATGCTAATTCAGTCAAGGTAAAATCGATATCAAATTGAATCGGGGCATTGTGAATCGGAATCAAATCAGGATATTAGTGCCAATATCCAGCCCTAATATTTTACCTCTTTCATAAGTGGCTTTGGAGAAAAGTTTCTGCCAAGCAAATAATTGCAAATGTAAATGTAAATATATTTATTTCCTGAACTTCTCTTGTGCAGCATTTTAGTCTTAACATGTAACAAAGAACATCAAGTCATTATGACAAACTAAATAAAACCTATTTTACAAAATATTCAAACTGCTCTTACATGTTAGACTACCCAAGTATAGAACTTTGTGAAATACTATAGATTACCTAGAAAATCTAATCGAGCCATTTTGACATCTATGGAATCCTTGAGAAAGTGTATAATAGTATTTGTATAGCATAATATCTGTTAGAGTTTGTAAAAAGCACTGCTTCTGTCATCAGTGTCAAACTCACATTTGAAAACACTAATGGTAAGATTGATATTATTCATCATGTCAGAGAGCTCATCTTCCTGCAACCAACCTCAAATGAGCAAATATTCATCTGTCCAGTAATAGTTAATATAAGCTGACCTGCAGTGGTCGCTGTTTGTCGTTATTCTTTGGAGATTTTAATCCACTGTTTTGCTGCTGCAAAAGAAGCTGCCGTGCTGCTTGTATTGCCTGCAAAGACACATTAGAAAAAATAAATGACTAAATGCAGAAGGAAACAAAGCAATCCTAAAAATAAATCAAAATTTTTTATATTGGAATCAATTTAAAATTCCTATACATGGTAGCTATTCAGCTTCAGCATGCTTTCGCATCATGCACCTTTAAAGCTCGAACAAAAGACAAGTATGTTAAAATGGACAATATTGTGGCAGTTATAAATCTATTGATATTGCTACAATAAAAATATAAAAACAGATACTTTTTCTAAAGTACACTTCAAGAAAAAATGCAAACGGCATTCACCACGTTGACCTGTCTAGTGTGTGCTCAACTGAAATGCCCACTCCTCTGTAAATTACAAGGCAATTTGCATATTCATAATATCAATTTGAAGTAGAAGCAGAAGATGTGAAGTGTTACCACAAGCTGTAATTAAATTTGACAAATCAACATCAGATTATCTTAGAAGTGAATTAACTAGGATTTTACACCACAGATTTGAAGTGCTTTCCATAATGCTACAAGTTAAAATCTTTTTTCCTGTAACTAAAATATATTCCTGACAGCTTCCTACAAAAAGAATGAAGACCATTAATTCTGGAGCCCATTTTATCATTTTTTTTTCTGGGCTATTTGTTTAAAAAAATATAAAAATAATATTCAAGTTATGCTTATTAAACTCAAAGTAAAATATTTCTATATGAAAGAGTCTGTAAATGGACATTGAGAGCTTACACTGAATGCACTGCAATGTACTGTTAACTGTAAATTTATAGTCCATGGCCACTTAATTTTATAGAAAGATTATAGTAGTAAAGGGACTGGTATCAACATAGTTGCTGTTAGCTTATCTTGAGTTTTGGTAGAAAATATGAAAGTTTAATTAGTATATTTTTAAACTTATTATATATTACCATCTCAGAAAGCTTTTGCAAAATATCCTCTGCTAGCTCAAGTCCATGAGAGGCGTACTGTCATATTTGTTAAAGGTACGCTCTTAGTCAAAGCACTTGTATTCTTGCACAAATTTGGTTTTAATAATGACAAACTGCCATCTACTCAGCTAATCTTGTCAGGAAACAGTTTACACAACTAAAGACTCATGCTAGCATATTTCAATTATATGCTAGAGTTTCAGTATATCTGGTACAGATTTTACAGGTGACCTGCTCAGTTGTAAAATAAATACAATAAGAATAAGAGCAAAGATGCAGCAAAATGGCACAAGAGGGGTGGCTCCTCAAAACCGAGGTTACTGATCAACGCTGCATGACATGTCTATTGAAAAGTAGATAGTAGAATATGACTACAGCAATAAAGGTAGAAGCCAAGAACCTGATCTCAAAGAATGAATTGGGGTCAGTCAGTTCATAATAGTGGGCTGTACAGAAGACATATTCATTAAAAGCATTATAGGACATGAAATATTGGTATTGCATTTTTGACGTTAACTTTGTTAGAATATCTAAGTCTCAATTTATGAGGCAATGAATAACTGTTTCTGTTCATATTGCTTAAAGAAACTGAATATACGGGGCGGCACGGTGGCGCAGTGGTAGCGCTGCTGCCTCGCAGTTAGGAGACCCGGGTTCGCTTCCCGGGTCCACCCTGCGTGGAGTTTGCATGTTCTCCCCGTGTCTGCGTGGGTTTCCTCCCACGGTCCAAAGACATGCAGGTTAGGTGGATTGGTGATTCTAAATTGGCCCTAGTGTGTGCTTGGTGTGTGGGTGTGTTTGTGTGTGTCCTGCGGTGGGTTGGCACCCTGCCCGGGATTGGTTCCCTGCCTTGTGCCCTGTGTTGGCTGGGATTGGCTCCAGCAGACCCCCGTGACCCTGTGTTCGGATTCAGCGGGTTGGAAAATGGATGGATGGATGAAACTGAATATACACTTTTAGATGAAAATAATGTTCATTGATACTAGCTAAACAAAAAAAAAAAAGTAATCGCACTAGAATCCTCAGCATGTTCAAACATCCATTTCCTTAAAACTGCGATAAACAATGTAAAAGAAGCTGGAATAAACAAAATATATTCTGTTTTATTTAGTCAGTTTCTCATGGAAGCAATAAATTCAATTATAAAGTACAGGTGAGATAAGTAAATCTGAAAAACTAAACTAAAACTTCAGTTTCGACTCCACTGTGAAAAATAAATAAACAGGCAAAAAAGAAGAAAAAATTCCAATGTGGTTTTTCATTTTTAAAGGAAAAAAGAGTCTATTATTTTTACATATCACTGTAGTATTGAAGAAAAGTTAAAGGTTTATTGACATACACACACACACATTTTATCTTTTGCAATTTGCTAAGCTCCAAACTTTTACAAGTATTGAGAATGTTAGCTTAGACAAGTAAAAGGAGACATAAGTAGTACACAATATGATCCTTGATTTCAAACTATTGACATAGCTAGTGTAAGGCCTGCAAAAGAAAACAAAAAAAAACAAAATAAAAACATTAGCATTCCAGCTGTTTCTTTCAAATGAAACAGAAGGAATGTTTAAACATATACCTATATAAAATAATTCAAACAGGACTAGACCTCCCAGGCCATACCCCCACCCCCAAAATCAAGGAGTTTATTTTTCTGGTACTCTCCAGTATCCATGACAACAGTTGCTTTGACAGGATATGCATATGGCATTACATTGCCAGCTGGTGTGAACAATGTTTGAACTACTGCATTGAGATGCTGAGCAAACAGAAAAAAGTTGCCACGTCTTAACCCTCAGGGAAGGCAGTCATCTCCTGATCAATTATGAAAAGACAGAGAGAGGGCTGCTACAGTCTGGCTCCAAGCAAGTTTTCTGAGAAGGAAGGCAGACATTGAAAACCTAAGTAAACAAACTGAATGCAGTAGCACTGTGTCTTAACAACATTGATTTGTCTCCCCAGAAAAGTATCTGGTACCAGCTTGCTAAGCACACCAGAATATTTAAAGGCATTGGGAAAACACAAATTCATGCTTGTGCTTAGCAGTCATAATGTCCAAAATTAAAAACACAAATGGGGGGAAAAAAAAGAATTTTGCATGTTTTTAGCATCAAAATTGAGGAGGGGTCTTGATGACTGAATTAATACAGTAAACCTTGACCTTGGTAAACATTTTTCAGTCTCATATAATGTAATATATAATCATTTTCTTTAAAATGCCACATGTGCCTACATATTTGCAATGCTTGTTAATTCTGAAGAGTGTCAATATCACTTCAGTATATCAGGTGCAAATTAAAGCATGTCTCTAGTAGTTCTGAAATGCATCACAAGACAATATTAGAAACAAATTTTTTTCTGATCAGTAAAACATGCAGCTCTTCTGACACAACAGTATTAAACCCAGGAACTTTAGTGGGGGAACCTACATACGAGACTGGTGCTCAATGCTGCACATACAGTGGGATGCATGTTTATGAGAAACACTTGACAATACTGTCATCAGTATTACAACCAACTACACATTTGGATGACTAAAATAACAAGGAAGTCTTAAAATATCACATAGTAGCAAATACAAATGTGTTTCATACACAACAAATTTCAAATTTGAAACATGTTATATTTGAGAGTTTATAGTTACACATTTGGATACAGGGTATTCATCATCCAAAATCCAAGCAAAAGTAATCACCAGGAAATGTAAACAAAAAGTATGATGTTTGGTCCTGTTCAAAGTTTACCATGACTTGTCAAAACATTGAAATTTGCCTCTTCTGCATAGCAGTTTCACACTGGGCATTTTTTCCCCTTAAAACTGAAATGAAGCTACAAACTTACAGCTATTTTCTACATGAACAGGCATACATTTTATGACACTACAAATAAAATAGTCTGCACATTCAAAAATATTATTATTTTTTTTAATTTTTCCAATTTAATAATTTTTTTGTTCTGCACATATATAACTTATGACACTGCATATAAAAGCTTCTGGGCATTATATGGACAGAGTAGTATATAATAAAATAATAATATTTATATTAATTATAATAAGAGAATTACTACATATTATCCATAATAATATATTTTTGGTTTAGATAAAAATATTTTTTATTTTATAAACTATTTTTATTTAGAATTATATTATGTACATTTTTGTAGCGCATACACGTCTTTTTTTTTTTTTTTTAACAGTTTCAATTTTCCTGTTTAAAATAATTCAAGTGCATTTTTGTTTTCTACACCAGTGTATTACCTCATCAGCTTTACCCTTATGTGAAATATACTGTATATACATTTTGATAAAGTATTTTATTCTACCTATGAGTACAGAAATTGAACTATGTGACTATAATCTTTGTCAAAATATATAGTTCTCATCACACAGTTTTTATGAATCAAACACCACATTTGGCAACATTTCCTCAAAGAATATTAAATTACACTTTGACTGGCTCCAATTCACGGTCATATTAGAAATCAAAACAATCCCAACACCGTAACAGTGAATTTCATTTTACCATAAAGGCAACTCATGCTATAAACTGTACCTGTTACACAAAATGTGTAAACCATTATCACTTTCTTTTTCTAATTTTACTGCTGTTAATATAAGACTGTTAAGGAATGAACAGATATAATATTGCTCAACTGTTTTAGTATGATATGCAATAAATATCTGAATGCTTCAAATATATATAGAAAAAATCACTAATCATAAAGAAAAGGGAGAGTGCATTTTCCATGGCAAAATGTTTATAATACTTCAAGCTCTTCTCCCATTTATAAAGATGGAATCAGCAATGATGCAGATTTTCAACAGCACAGGTGCACATATACCTTCACTTCTGTTTAACTGTTTTGACCACATCATCAAACATCACTTTGCATATACATATATAAAGAAGGTGCTTCACAACTCAATTTGAAGAACATTCTGGGAAACACTGAGGTAAGCTGCTTTGTAACTCTCCTGCTCACTGCTAGTTTCTCTCTGTATTATATGCACTATGTGCTTTAGAAAAGGGGTGTTTGTTAAGCCTTTATGAACAGAAATTTCAAATTTGCAGAAATAACTGGATCTCTAAAAAGAAAATGAAAGAGACAAAAGTTTTTGTGATGAACAGTATTACAAAATCTTATTGCTGCAAGTGTACAATGCAGTATGAAAAATTAACCTCTCTAAAACATTACAGAAACTCTCTTGCACAGGGCTGTTCTTGAAAGCGTCTATTTACGTAGGGGTCTATTACTTTATTGATTTTTATGACCAAACTGACTTGTTCCAATACACGGCTATGGGGGTGGGGCAGAACCTTTTTTGGCAGGCTGATGCTGGTCGATTCACCTTTTCTTCTCCACTCTTACTCACTTACAGTATTGCAATGCAAGTCTAATATAATTATCATCTTGGTCATCAAAAAAAAAATAATAGTAATAAAATCCACAGATTTGTTATAGCTATTTAAACAACAAAGTATTTTATTTATTTTAGTATTCATATTAAAAAAGTACAGTATAAAAATACATTTTTCACACTTGGAAACTAACTGCAGTCCCAGTTACAAAATCCTGTGTTTCAAAATATGTCAAACTAGGTCAACAAATTGTAATATTTTTACAACAATAAGAGAAGTTCCATGTAGACTTTATATTTATGTTGGCTGACTTTTAATTACATAATAATGAACAAGTGGAAGCACAAGAGTTACTTTACTAGACAAGTTATCTATACTGGGATAGTTTCTCCATTTTACTCATTGTTCCAGAGATAGACGCCAGCAAATGACTGATATATAAGGTATTCAAAATGAAAAAGGTTTTGAAGAAAAGTTTATCCCAATCAGCTATTTGTTTTAAAGAAACAACCTTTCCTGAGCACCATCCCAAGACATTTTATGAATGCATAACATTGCTAAAACTGTTCACATTTTCTTCTCCAACTATTTGATTTATTCAATTCAAAGACAATGAGTTAAAAGGAAATTATTTAAAATGCCCGCTTAAAAACTCAAATACTTTGGACACTAGACCATCCTTGCTGCTAAAACACCCAATTATAAAGAGTTCTCTCAATTTAAACTTTATATTATGCATTTTAACTTAGTGACTCAATCAATCTTAACTTTATACAGTATACAACATTGGTAAACATTATCTAAAGGCACTCTTCATGTAATTATGTAACTATAGCACCAAAGGGGGCAGGTTTTAGACTATAAGAATGAACAAAGCTTATGTGAATTCTCAAGGTGACACAATGAGCACAAGGTGACACAAAAAGGGAGTAAAACTGCAGTATTAAGTTGAATCTTCAAGGATATCTCCTTAGCCAATATGCCAGACTTCCACTAACATGAAACACAACTTATGTATTTGCTTAGACTTAGTACACATAATGTACATGTAATATTGCTTGAAAATTCTATGAATAATTTATAATATACAGTGGATATAGAAAAGAATCACCCCCTTTGAAATATTCCGATTTTTTTTGCTTTACAGCCTTAACAGCCATTGTGTGTGAAAACACACACAAAAATATTTCTTCCCAGCTTTACTTACTCAATGTAACCTATAACATCCATGTGAAAGATATTACAGCTACAGTTCAGAAGAATTATAAAAAATCAAAAACAAGACATACTGGGATTAATAAAGGATCACCTCCCAATGTCAATATTTTGTTGACCCACCTTTTGCTTTAATGACAGCCTTGAGTCTGTTGGGATACTTCTCTATCAGCTTTGCACATCTAGATTGAGAAATATTTGCCCACTCTTCTTTACAGAACTGTTCAAGTTTGGTCAAATTGGATGGGGAGCATTGGTGGACTGCTATCTTCAAATCTTTCCACAGATATTCAGTGAGGGTTTAGGTCTGGGCTCTAAATGGGCCACACGAGGACATTCACTTTTTTCTCCTTCAGCCACCGTGTGGTCAATTTTGCTGTGTGCTTCGGGTCGTTGTCGTGTTGAAAGGTGAACATTCTGCTCATCTTTAACTTTCTGGCAGAGGGTTGCAGGTTTTCCTCAAGAATTTGACTGTATTTTGCCCCATCCATTTTTCCTTCTACCCTAATGAGAGCCCCAGGCCCTGCGGTAGAGAAATACCCCCACAATAGGATTCTGTCACCTCCACGCTTTACTGTAGGTATGGTGTGTTGTGGATGGAGAGCTGCATTGGATTTCTGCCAACTGTACCGTTTGGTATTGAGGCCAAACTGTTCGAATTTGGTCTCAACTGACCGTAAGACCTTTTTCCACTTGGCATCAGAATCTTCAAGGTGCATTTGAGTATTGAGAAAAGCGCTATATAAATGTAATGAATTATTATTATTATTATTATTCTGGCAAAGCTCAAACAAGCCTTAATGTGGCCTTTCTTGAGAAATTGCTTTTTCCTTGCGACCCTCCCGAACAAGTTGTCACATGCACACAATGACCACTCTTTGCCATAAAATGTTGTAACTCCTTCAAAATGGCCATTGGCCTCTTGGTAGCCTCTCTTACCAGTTTCCTCCTTGCTCTTCCATCCAGTTTGGAGGGACGGCCGGATCCAGGGAGGGTCCTAGTAGTACTAAACACTTGCCACTTCTTTATTATGGACTTTACTGTGCTCCTTGGGATTGATAAAGCCTTTGAGATTTTTTTTTATCCACCTCCTGTCTTATGTCTGTCCATAACTCTACCCCCGAGATGTTTTGAAAGTGGCTTGCCACCCATAGTCAGTTGTTTGCTGTCAGTTGCACTACTAAGCAAGGGAATGCTCCAGGAGCAGCTGTTTTTAATCTTCGCTAATCACACTGATTACAATTGATCACAGGTGGAAGCCAGTAACCATGGTCTGCAATGGAAATGGTGGTCACTTACACCTGACAGAGTTTACAAATATTGTATAGGAGGGAGGTGATCCTTTATTAATCTCTGTATTTCTTGTTTTTTATTTTTTTTAATTCTTCTGAACTGTAGCTGTGATATCTTTCACTTGGATGTTATAGATTGCACTGAGTAAGTAAAGCTGGAAAAAATATTGGGTTGTGTGCTTTCATTTGAGGCTGTAAAGCTACAAAAATGGGAATATTTTGAAGGGGGTGATTCTTTTCTATACCCACTGTATCAATTTGATTGGTAAAAAAATCTAATAATTGTGCATGTAGATAAAATGTTTATTATTGTGCTGTGAATTTTAAAAATAACATATCTTTAGACTTTATTCTGGGTCCTTGGAAAGCACATACTGCACATGCTAGTATAATTATAGGAATAGCACATCAAAATCTCAATTTTTACAGGGACATTACTCTCATGTATAGACTACAGGGAAATTTTACTCCCATTTGTTAACCAACATGCAAAATGCATCAACTCTCTACTGGGTGCATTATATAAATACTTAAGAAAACAGCCATGAACAGTGATGCACACAGATGTTGACTAATAAAGTTACTGGTCTGGCCAGTGGATGGGAGGCAAAAAAACAAAAAGCCTGTGAAGGATAGTAAATGTTAACATGAAAAGAATGTGCAATCTGCATACAAGTAATTAGAAATTAACTAGCCAGTTTAATAGACATGGGTTTTATAGTTAATAGACATGGGTTTTATAGTACAGAACCTATACATTTTATTTTACATAATATATATACATTATACATATAGACACATGACATGGAAATATGCCCAACCACAAAAAAATACGCACAACCATAATTTGTAGTTGAGATGGAAGCTAATTCCAAAAAATGACATTTGGTGAGAGGTCACTGCATCAATCAAAATTTATTTCTATACTCCAGTAACCATTTCTAAACTTTATTATTCTGCTGAAAATGCCAGTGTGTAGACAGGTATTCTGATCTCATGTAACAGTTTGGACATGTTGTGGCATTCACTCATTGCACTGTACAAATCTTGGGTCCCTAAATGTGCAATGAAACACATAACAATTTATGGGTGTTGACATTCCTTGATATTCTTAATACAATGAAACACATGCTGGAGCTGCTGGCATCCACTTAAATTTTAACTGCACAATCAAGGTTCATTGACACCAGCCATGCTGCCTTTAATAGCAATGTCTGTACATACGGTATGATGCCCTCAATGTATACAAAAACACTGAATGTCTAAACATTTATGTCTAAAATAAATTAAAGCAATATTAAACCATATTATAAAATTTGTTCAACTATCCTTTTTGCTCTGTTCAGTGATACTAAGGAGTATACATTTGGCAAAAAATTTACAAAACAGTTTTTATAATAGTGATTTCAAAAAGTAGTTGCCAAAGTGAAAACAAAGATGTGGGATTAAATTTCACATAGTAACATTAGTGTACTCAACCAGGATGGCTCTAGAAGAATAGGCAACCAGAAAGGACATAGAAAAGGCTCACAGTAAAATTCTCTTGTGCTAAAAGCTCCCATGAACTGTGTGTGCATCACGGTTTAAATACTACTAGTGGACAATAGAGAACAAAACAACAAAATTGTATCACTACATTATAGGATGCTTGAGTGGAAAGACAAAAAAAACCTAGGCTAACATTAATTTTCTTTAAGCACATTGACAATCCAAACTTTGGATTTTTTTTTTTTTTTTTTTTTTAACAATACCAAATATTAATGGTCTGCAATAAAAAGCCACACAAATGCTCCACAGATGTATACAAATTTTGCTGTTGAAATTTGTTCCAGGATCTGATTCAAATGAACCACAGCATGAAGGTTTTTAAAGTAGCTACAGTAGATTCTACTCCAAACACCACATATGGTTTACATTATATAAGCACTTACTTAATCAAGCAATCTTGCCACTTCTGGGGAAAAAAAAGAAAGGAGGGACTTTTTTTCTTTTTTTAATTCTTTTGGGTGGGAGACAAGTGTGGAATGAACTTGCCTGTTGTAATTTAGATTCAGAAACAAAGTCACCTGTTTGCAGTCTATTATATACTCTCACTAAAAAAAAACTTTGAACATTAAAACAGATACAGACTGTTTTAAAATGTTTTAAAAGAAATAAAGTTTTGATGATTTAACAAAATAAAGATAGAAAAATAGTTTTTACAAAAAAAGAGGCCATTACTAAACAAGTGTAGCATTCTTTGGCATAATGCTGGCCTCTCTTGTCAAGCTGCTTCGCTACTAAACATCTTGAATGATGACCAGAGAATCCAGATGGGCATCACTGTATGATATTGCTCAAGGAGTGAAGAATCTTGTCACACGGATTCCATGCATGATGTCTGAAAGCATTTTTGTAAAAAAAAAAGTTTAGCCTGATGTTTAAACCTTCAGAATACAATGTGTATATGTGTGAGGTTAATTGTTCCAAAACGTGTTTCTCCTCTAATGCAAGTCAAAAATGTTTATATTTTAACTTGCAAAACAAAAGATAGAGGCATTGCTCTTCTATAATAGCATCTGCCTACTGTAAACTGTGAATGACTGATAGGGCAAGTCTTATTATTCACATAATCCAAACCATGGATTAATCAAGATTACGGACCAAAAGTTTATAGTTAAAAAAAGAAAGAAAAAAAATTCAACTTGCTCAGTGAGTCAGTGGAGTGGAAAAAGAAAAACAATGCTGGATATAAACAGAAAAGGGGAAAAGGCCAGGGATTTGCCTGATAAAAGGATAAAATTAAGTATTTTAATCTTAAACAAGTAAAACATAAGGACTCTGGATTTTAGGGATTAATAAAGGGGTTTTAATGTTGTACCAGAGACTAAGAAATGAGCCACTGCTGATTAATTAGTTGTTTCTTGTTGTCCGAGTGCTGTTTGACACAACAGAGAATTTAATTTGCACATAGGAACAATTGGCTAGGGGAAATAACACACCTTACATTTTTTCTCATTTTGGGAGAGAAAAAGAGTTCACAAAGGCTAAGAAACCAAAACTAAATCTGTTAACTGTAAAATGCAAAAAGTTAATTTTCTATTAACCTCTTTACTATATAAACAGCACATAATGACATATCCTGGAGAGCTGAAGGATACAAAATTTCTCAGTAACAGAATTAGCACAAGAATATTTGATGCTGATACTCATTGTGTAGGAAAAAAAAGCAAACAGAAGCATGCTTCTCATGAAAATAAACTTCAGCCCAAATGGATCTGCAGTAATTGGTTTCAGATAGCGAGGTCAGGAGAAATATGATACAAGTACCTATTATGTGAAACAGGGAGAAACAAGAATGTTTACACAGGCCCTCCCCAGTAATATTTAAAGCAGTGTACTGATCACAGGAGCAGGAAGGAGAAACAAGGGGAGGGAAAGCACATACATGAACACACACACACACACAAGCACATCCCTCTACCCCTTTCTAAATTAAATCTAAGGGAAAAAATGTGTGCATGCAACATTTTAATTATAATAAAGCAATTGATTACAAAGTTGCCACAAAAAGTACAGAATACAGATTCAGCTTGTTCCTAGTCCCTCCTCCTTCTGTATATATACAAAATCCCCAATGCACTCAACTGGGCACAATAACATAATTTGCCAAACAATTAACAAAAAAAGTGTTAAACTATTTTTCACTACATAATGAAATTCACTAACCAAAAATACAATACTATCTCATATACACAAGGAACTTATACTTCTGTCCAAGGTTAAGGCTTCATTTTCTTCAGTTTTTATTAAATAATACAGCAGAAGCTGGATATATTGCAAAATGATGTAACCACTTGCCAGCACAAAGGAAACTACATGTGTTTTAAACTCATTCATTATGGCCAATTATGCATCTATTGAAATTCCACTAAATGAAGACCATACTGTATACAGTACTTTTACAGAGTTGCAAAAAGAAAATAAAAAAGCCAGGGTTGGGCAGTCAGATTTTTACATTTCTAGTGCTGTAGTATTACAACAACAATTCAAACGCAACATTGTACGGCTGCCACAGCTCTGAATATCGGTGGTATTAAACAAGGACTTGTCAGTTGGAGCACTTCCAACACTGTTGACAGGCCAGACTTGTCAGACCTAGGCTTATCTCAGCAGCCAGAAAACAAAATAGCAGCCCTTTATCAACTGATGCGAATCATATGCTACAAAACAAGGCATAAACAGTTTAAGCTGCACAAACAAACAAGATGATTGCTTTCCACCTGAAAGCCTTGAGCAGACACTGAATCATAGCAGCAGTTCATTGCATTATCCATGTTGAAGTGTATTATTCATGCAGGCGATGTAAATGGGGGTTCGATGGAATGGGAGGGGGGTTTGAACATAACCAAGAAATAAGGCATATTTACCAGTGTAACCAAATTAAAAATGTGTTTTAAAATGCAAGAAATATTAAAGATATTACAATTTACATAAGCATACACATTTGAGTACCACTTTTCAGATGGAATATTTTCCTTAACTTGAAAGTGAAAAGTTAACAAATATTCTGTGGGGTAATGTGTGTTTCATATATTTTATTGTACTTCTTTGACAGCAAATCTAAAGTTAGATAACTGTTCAACAAAGAAGAAATTAAACACGCGCACACACACAGACACAACTCAAGAACGCTCCGACGAACACCGGATGCAAAAGACTGATGGATCATGCTTGCTGCACCTTACAACCATGTTCATACCTCAACATTACCAACATTACATAAACTAAATAGAAGTATCCTTCTCAGGATAGTATATACTTAATCCTTTACATAAAGTCCAATAAGAAACTACAATTTGTAAAAACCTAATACTGTAATCAGACCCAGTATCAGTGTAATTGAGGGAATTCTGAATTACATCAACATTTTCTAGACAATTTTGGGTTTTCTATTTGTGATGAATTGCCTGACCATGATCCTTAAAAAGAAGAAAATAAAACAAAGCAGCCTTTGTTTTAATGCAGAGAATAAAAGGTGTAGCCTACAAGCCCCATCAGTAAACTGGAAACTTCAGGTTGCATATGTATACACACAAATAAGTGTAAACCTATAATGCTGTAGGACCAACAGAGCTAGCCCCTTCAGTCAGAAACAGGCTTGCAGCACTCAACATAAAACCAATTTCACACACTATAAAAGCAGTATTTTACTAGGTAAGAAATTATATGGAATATTTGTAAAAATGTGTTTAAGAATAAAAAGTTGGGTGTGGTTATAAAAATAAATTACTCATGTATACTTGCTACTTATTTCACACAGCATCTGGTGGGGCTGTACCCCACTGGTCCTTGATGCAGAAAAGTCATTGCCTCTAGATCCTTCTTTTAGCAGCTGAAGCATAAACTCCTTAAAACAACTGTTTATTAACAATGAGAAATTTGTGGTTGCTGTTTTTGCTTCTAAGGATGTAAACATAAAAACATAACCATGTTACAATCAGGAGACTGCCTTTCAGTTTTTCAATACATGGTATTTTGTTCCTGACAACTTTATTGTGTAATGGACTATATTTCCTAGCCTGGACTTTTCCTTTTGTTTTCTGAGTGCATTTTAGCATAATTCACTTCTTCACTGAAAGAGTACTGCAGAACACATTTGTAAAGCGCTTTGAGAATTTTCATGGCCAGTACCAGATCCTCACATAGTCTTCTCTACTCCAGTCTAAAGAAGCCTGGTTCCATAAGCTTGTCAGAACAAGACATGTCACTTTGTCTTTGAAAAACTTGTGGTTACCAGAGGCTGTAATAAAAATATGCACATGCCCAAAAAAACAAGGGAAATGCATACGCCTAAAAAAAATATTTTAAATTAGATTTACAAAACCTGGTGTACACACGTTTCTATGCAACTTTACCCTTTATAAACCACAATCACCTTCTAAATGTGCGTTCATGAACACACCTCAATATTAATCAGCCTCAAACATATGCCATCACGATGCAGCAGATGTTTATTGGCTGGTAGAGGAGTTTTCCTTAAGATATGCTGACACCCCGCCACCTGCAGTCAACAGCACCTGCCTGCACTCCACAACTGAGCATGCAAGATCATAGTGCATATTGACATGATTGCAGATACAGTACGGAACATACGAAAAACTGAGGTCTACCAAATCTTGTTTGCCTCAAAATAAATGACCCAAGCCACAGAGACATGATGTTTGTCAGCCTCATCTTGTCATCACATATGATTTGTGTGTTAATGGAATGTAAAGGCTTATAATTAACAAAAGCAGCTTCATTCTCACTAGATGCCCTTATTACAATATGAGTGCAGTAAAGTGATGAGAATTGCTTTTAAATGTTAGCAAAATATGTTATGTTTTAAATATATACACCTACAATATATGAAAAGTGAATGTATAGCGGGCGGCGCGGTGGCGCAGTGGGTAGCGCTGCTGCCTCGCAGTTGGGAGACCTGGGAACCCGGGTTCACTACCTGGGTCCTCCCTGCGTGGAGTTTGCATGTTCTCCCCGTGTCTGCGTGGGTTTCCTCCGGGCGCTCCGGTTTCCTCCCACAGTCCAAAGACATGCAGGTTAGGTGGATTGGCGATTCTAAATTGGCCCTAGTGTGTGCTTGGTGTGTGGGTGTGTTTGTGTGTGTCCTGCGGTGGGTTGGCACCCTGCCCAGGATTGTTTCCTGCCTTGTGCCCTGTGTTGGCTGGGATTGGCTCCAGCAGACCCCCGTGACCCTGTGTTCGGATTCAGCGGGTTGGGAAATGGATGGATGGATGGATGGATGAATGTATAGCTCCACCTTACTCAGCTAATGGCTTTCATCACAGTTTGGCATCAGTGTAGCTTGGCCGAGATATTCCGGGACTGTCGGCCAGTAACCTGAGAAGTGACTAAAGGTAGCTGATACAAACTAAGCAAAAACCAAAAAAGTTCTTCATCAAATACAGGCTGTACATCATATTCAGCACTTCCAAGGTATAATATGTTTGCCATTTTAATACACATTACAATAACAGCTCGGTGATATAAATTACTATTTTTATAATTTATATCACTGAACTTTTTTATTAAAATTATATTACAATATTATAATAATGCATGTGAGTTGTCATTTAGCTGGTTTAGCTCCATTTCCCTACTTGATCCAGGGTGTTGCTGTTTCAGATTTTCTCCTAAATGTTGCATACACATAAGTCAGAGTTTCTGTAGACATAAACATGTTCCTCACCAAGTTTTCTTTAATAAATCCTGACATTTGCATGAGAAGTTGTGTATGCACATTTCAAGCCTATTTTTGTGTGTACACAAGCTTTATAAAAGAGGCCCCAGAGTTGCACAGAATTCTGTACTGTATGTTACATTGTATAGGTTACACTTAGCACTTGTACTATCTAATATTGATTTAATCTTTTTAACTCAACCCTGTATGCTGTTTAAAAGATAAGAATACTCATATGTTTAGTACCATCCAGCTTCTATTCAAAATTAAAGGAATAGTCCATCTAAATGTGATTTTTAATGTTACATCACGTACTTTGTAGTGATGGATGAGAAATACTTTTAGTTTTTTATTATAGGCAAATGCAAGTGATAAACGCAGGTAAAAGGAACTTTAGTTATATACTCCACTGAAAATGTTATTTTTGTGCTACTTACTCTATCCAATTTGTAGTGATGGCCAAGAAAAAATGTAATCTCATGTTTTCATGCACAATGACAGAAAAAGTTTGATATAATGGAGCCTAAAGGAGACCTTTGATGCACAATGACAAACAATGTTAAAAATGTCCATGGAAAAAAGAAAAAATTCTAACATTGCTCATGCCACATAATCCACATGTCTGTTATCCAGTCATATGCTCAAAATATAAAAAATGCATGTATTTTTGCTAGAATATCATTAGCAGTTACATCTGGAAAAAGTAGCATACACAGTAAAAAGGAAAACACATTCCCATAATCCTGTGTTTCTGTATTGAAGCCCTGCCTCTCCCCTTCAATTGAAGGTCAAGAGTCCCATCTTGCACGTTTTGAGCATATGACAGGATAACAGACATATGGATTATCTGACATGAGTAATGTGAGAATTTCTTCTTTTCTTCTTCCCCCCATTTAAAAAAAAATAAACATTTAAATATTTTCCCTGCCCATCACAATTACATGGGGTAAGTGACAAACAATTATTTTTGGATGCAGTATTACTTTAAAAGTACCTGCATGCATCACATGCACTTGCCTACATTCAGCTGCACTTTGCAGACATTTGCCAAGGTTTGAAGACCAAAAATAAATGTGCGAATTGGTTTTGTTTCCTTCTCAGTATTTGTTATGCTTCTCATATTGGTGTTAAGATAAAAATTTCACAAGTTTATTAACTAACTGTTTAACTATATGTAATCACTTTAGGTCAGAAAATACAAGAGTACATAGGCCACATGGTCCATCTTGGCTTACCTGAATTATATCCAGGTTTTTTAACATGCTTGAAGATCAGTCCTACCGATTCTGCTACCTTCTTGATTGAGGAATACAATTAAAACACTGTGTAATTCTAACTGAGCTAGGTAAGATGTTTTGCTCTCCTATTTAAAACCTACGTAAAGTTTAAAAAAAAAAATTACTTTTATACATATAGTCTGTAATATATTTCTAAGCATAATTTTCATCTGTTTTGCATTCCAATAGGGATAAAACGTATTGATGTACACTTACCAAGACTCCTATTACTTTGGACTGAGGTAATATTCACAATTTTATGAACTAAAATGTTCATTTATTTTTACTTTTGAACTAACTTTTAATTTACTTCTTTGTATTCCTATTTCATTCATTAATTCATCTAAAATACTAGAAATGTATATATCTAAACAAAAGTAGCATCTACTTTTGATGCAAAACTAGCAATTCATGTTAAAATGTAACTTTAAGGAACTACAAAGGGGGCTCAAAAACTGTCTAGCAGCACTATAAGTATAGTAAGTAAGGACACAACACATTAGTCAGTATGCTGCAGTGTGTTCTTAAGGACAAACAGAATTCAATTTTAAAGGCAATATAACTAACCAAACACAAACTTTTATAACAACAAGATATGCTTTGTTAAAATATTAAAACTACCAAATACAAGTAAAAAATAACAGGTAAAAACAAAATAAATTTCTTTCACTTTTAATTGATGAAGCGGTCTTTGTAGAATGAAAAGTTATAGCCTTATTATGGTTACTTCTTTGGGTGTCTAAATGTCATGCTATTACGGTTAGACTTGTTTGTGATGATCTCTTAATGGGATAAGATCCAGCTAACACCTAACCCTCAGGACAGGTTTATACTTCACGCGACACATGCTGCAGCGGACGCTCCTGCTACGCAAACGTTTTACTGTTTATACTTGGGCGCGTACTTTACGTAAATCTGGAGGAATCCAGCAGGTGGCAGAGTGAGATATTATCACGGTGGGTACAGGTTCAGCTTCTCTGTGTTGTGAATTGCCTGGAACACCCATTAAATTGCGATGACACCTTACTGCAATATCTCTGAAAAGGATGTTTAATGATTAAATCCATCAATCCAGAGATGTGTCCATTCCAGCAAGCACTGGGCACGAAGCAGAAACAATCCCTGGACGGGGCCTCAGCTCATCACAAGGTGAATACAAGCACACACATACACTGGAGTCATTTTAGCAGGACCAAATCCCCAAATCTGCATATCTTTGGAACTAAACTGGAGCACAGTGTGGAATCCAAGCAGGGAATAACAGCGACGTGACTCCTTGCGAGACAGCAGTGCTACCTCTCCGCCACCGTGTCACCCCCATGTGTGTAATTATTAACAGTATTCATTATTTAAATGAAATTAATGATTTATCTGTAAAATGTAACATACATACTTTAATGCATTTCATCACGAAAGTGACATCTAGTATAAATCTAAAGATTCTAAATTTGCAGAGAGTTGGAATATCATACATTTAATGTGTTCTGTGTGGTGATCTATTGCTGCTTGCCGTAGCGATTAAAAACTGGGAAGACGTTTACGACGGTCTGCTTTAATGATAAACTACAAGGTTAAAGTGGACATTTCGAGATTAAAGCCGAAATTTCCACTCTAATCACAAAATACACGTTTTCACCATATTCTTAATTTTTTTTTCTCAGTGGCTCAAATACAGAATTGTACATTATGTTGCTGTTGTGAAATTGCAAAAAAAAAAAAAAAAGACGGCACAAAAGATGGTATGTGAGACTTTTAAAATGTGTCGTGTCATTACGATTGGGAATATGCGACGCTTGAATATAAAAGCACCACGAATGCATCTATATTTCGACATTTTGCTTCACCACATCGAACGATTCATCAAACATTGAAGCGTGCACATCGATCCCGTAGGTCCTGCATAGAGGCTTTCTGTCACATGTAGATAGTAAACAGAGACTCTGATGTCACATTCCGACTTTTATTACACTGTGTCCCCCGACTTTTTGCTGGTACTGCAACTCGCGCATGTGTCACATTAATTTCTGAGGACCTGCTCAGAGGACGCGTCAAATGAATGCTGGGAACGTGTGGCAGCCATGATGCGGGCGCGTACGCATTTTGAGTGTGAAGTATAAACGAGCCTTTAGTCAGCCTGAAAAAAGTTTACAACGTTGGTTCTATAAGACAGACAAAAGGAATGACACCTTCTATTTTTTTTCATTACTACTCCTCAGACACAATAAAATATTCCTTAGATACCAGTATGAAAGACTCTTTCCTGCTTTAAGCAATCTTAAAATACATCCTTTAATTTTTCACCTTTAACAACATATCCCATTTGAAACCCAATATTAGCAGTGCGACCATCAAATACAGGTTTTCTTGAAACTAATGTGAATAATGTATAATAGCTTTGAATATCAGATTTATTAAGTCAAAATGCAATTGTTGTTTAAGAATTCAAAATTCTAGATTGCAAGACATCTAAATATTTGAAAATCTATACTGGAAATCTTTAGGAGAAAATGTCTTCAACACATGATTAGTAAAAAAAAAAAATGTTCTACAAGTACAAAATGCTAGACAAAATAAAGGGAAAAAAGTTTAGGAAAAAAAGAAGCTCAGCAGGATAAGTTAGTGTTTTTACTTAATTTACCACTCTTAAAATGAAAATGCATTCATTTTGAAATGCACATGCCTTTTCTGCTGTAACCCAACATATCTGAAATCATTAAAATCATACTGTTTACTTATAAGGCTTGAACATGTAAAGCTTACTACTTCTGATACTTTGCTGAGAATTTAATGGTAATATAAATTAAGTTTGTTTCTCCTGGCAGGTCTATAAATTTACCAGAACACAACAGCAATAAATGAGCAAATGCTATGGCCAGCATTTACTAGTGCCACACACTATCAAGTTGTTAAAGACCAAAAGTAAAATAATATAAAAAGTCTTATTCATAATCTCCAGAACAACTGTCGATAAGCACACCAATAGCATGGCTTTAGAATCCACCAATAAAACCTCTTGCTACAAATACACTACCTAATGGGAACACTGCTACATAAAAACATGCTACTTTTACTTTGTGGTAAACTTGTCTTTTATCCCAATGCAGCAATAAACTTTCTGATTCTGTGGAAAAAAATAAATGAATTTGTGCTATGCATTTTTAGGATCACAGCACATAATCTTTGCTCTTTTGAACTCATGAACTGCTTTGCCTACAGCTGGTGTTTAGATAACCTCTTCAGTTTGTTGTTTCTCATTGCAAAGAACACCTGTCCCAGAGACTGTTGACACCAGTTAAGCCAACGTCAATGTCGCCTATCTATTACTACGCGGTTTAAAATATTTTTATGAAATATTTGTGTTTGGTATTGCCATATTTGAAACATTTGAGATTAATTACATATATGATAATAAAAAAAAATTGTATGATTTGTTAGCAAAATATGATGATCCATGAAGGCTTACAAAAGGCATGCTGAGCTTTGTTCTCACTAAAGTCTCTGAAAAACAACATCACTAAGTGGCAAAGTGTATATTACAGTACTAAGACATGCACATAAATTAAATGATTCCAAAAATAATTTCTGGTACAACCTTCTACAAGTAAAAATTAAAAAGAAATTTGAAATTTGTGTTATGTTGATGTCACATCAGACTATTTAAAGTCAAACAGTTCATATTGCAATTAGTAGATAAAAAGACAGTTACTACTAAACAAGAATTACGAGCAGTTAAGGAAAATGCTTAATAGTCTATACTAAAAACACTGAGCTGGGATGGATCAAAAGCTATCAGAATTATTAAAGGGTCAACAAAATTTTTGCTTCATATTCAAGGTTCTGTATCTATAGCTTGCCTCCACCTGTTATTTTATTAAAACTTTAACCTCTTTGCTTACTAAGGCTCACTCAGACCAGCAATATAAAAAGACAACACACTATGTCCAAAAGTATGTTCAGACTTATTTTAATTGTGTAAGTATGTGGATATCTTGCAGCACACACCAGCTAGACCACTCCATTGTGTTACTTTTGTGTGAAGGAAAAACATAAAACACTCTACACAAACAATAGGAATAAAGGAATGAGAACAGGAAGAAAATACTTGTTTTCTGTTTGTATTTACAGACTCTTTGACATAAGCTTAAATTTAAAGTATTTTGTACCTTTGCCCGTGTGTGTGTGTGTGTAGGTTTTTCTCTGGTTACTCCGGTCTTCCTCTCATATCCCAAAGACATTCTGATCAGGTTTACTGGCTATTACAATCTAACCTTGAGTGTGCGTTTGTACAGTGGTACGGAAAGTATTCAGACCCCCTTCAATTTTTCACTCTTTGTTATATTGCAGCCATTTACTAAAATCATTTAAAGTAATTTTTTTCCTCATTAATGTACACATAGCACCCCATATTGACAGACAAAAAAAAGAATTTTTGAAATTGTTGCAGATTTATTAAAAAAGAAAAACTGAAATATCACATGGTCCTAAGTATTCAGACCCTTTGCTCAGTATTTAGTAGAAGCACCCTTTTGAGCTAATACAGCCATGAGTCTTCTTGGGAAAGATGCAATAAGTTTTTCACACCTGGATTTGGGGATCCTCTGCCATTCCTCCTTGCAGATCCTCTCCAGTTCTGTCAGGTTGGATGGCAAACGTTGGTGGACAGCCATTTTTAGGTCTCTCCAGAGATGCTCAATTGGGTTTAAGTCAGGGCTCTGGCTGGGCCATTCAAGAACAGTCACAGAGTTGTTGTGAAACCACTCCATTATTTTAGCTGTGTGCTTAGGGTCATTGTCTTGTTGGAAGGTAAACCTTTGGCCCAGTCTGAGGTCCTTAGCACTCTGGAGAAGGTTTTTGTCCAGGATATCCCTGTACTTGGCCGCATTCATCTTTCCCTCGATTGCAACCAGTCGTCCTGTCCCTGCAGCTGAAAAACACCCCCACAGCATGATGCTGCCACCGCCATGCTTCACTGTGGGGACTGTATTGGACAAGTGATGAGCAGTGCCTGGTTGTCTCCACACATACCGCTTAGAATTAAGGCCAAAATGTTCTATCTTGGTCTCATCAGACCAGAGAATCTTATTTCTCACCATCTCAGAGTCCTTCAGGTGTCTTTTAGCAAACTCCATGCGGGCTGTCATGTGTCTTGCACTGAGGAGAGGCTTCCGACAGGCCACTCTGCCATAAAGCCCTGACTGGTGGAGGGCTGCAGTGATGGTTGACTTTCTACAACTTTCTCCCATCTCCTGACTGCATCTCTGGAGCTCAGCCAAAGTGATCTTTGGATTCTTCTTTACCTCTCTCACCAAGGCTCTTCTCCCCCGGTAGCTCAGCTTGGCCGGACGGCCAGCTCTAGGAAGGGTTCTGGTCATCCCAAACGTCTTCCATTTAAGGATTATGGAGGCCACTGTGCTCTTGGGAACCTTAAGTGCAGCAGAATTTTTTTTGTAACCTTGGCCAGATCTGTGCCTTGCCACAATTCTGTCTCTGAGCTCTTCAGGCAGTTCCTTTGACCTCATGATTCTCATTTGCTCTGACATGCATTGTGAGCTGTAAGGTCTTATATAGACAGGTGTGTGGCTTTCCTAATCAAGTCCAATTAGTATAATCAAACATAGCTGGACTCAAATGAAGGTGATCTCAAGGATGATCAGAAGAAATGGAAAGCACCTGAGTTATATAATATATGAGTGTCACAGCAAAGGGTCTGAATACTTAGGACCATGTGATATTTCCGTTTTTCTTTTTTAATAAATCTGCAACAATTTCAAAAATTCTTTTTTTTGTCTGTCAATATGGGGTGCCGTGTGTACATTAATGAGGAAAAAAATTAATTTAAATGATTTTAGCAAATGGCTGCAATATAACAAAGAGTGAAAAATTGAAGGGGGTCTGAATACTTTCCGTACCCACTGTATGTGTAAGCAGTCCCTGCATTGAAAAATACTTCCTATCAACTGCTCGATGCAGTCAAGATAGGCTCCAGTTCCTAATGGCTTAGAACTAAATAAGTAGGTTTAACACTAGAATTACCAGAGCTTACGAAAAAACTTGTAGATCCGGCCCACCTTAAATCCGTTCACACCTCTCCGCCAGCCTCTTTTGTCCTGTAAATGTGCCGATAAAGACATGCAGCAAGCAGACGGCTATTCCATCTCCCCACCGACTTAGAACATGCACGAACTTCTCCCAGCTCTTGCCATGATTGATTATCTGGGAGTGAAGTGGTGTTTTAGAGTAGAAATAACAGATCGTTATTTGGAACACACGCATTTCATGTGTGTTCCGTTTCTACAATAATCTGTGTAAACACATTTTTAAAACAGAAACATTTTTCATATTTTAGTAGTAAATGACAAAATGTTTGCATAAACTATATAATGTATGAAGCCTGAAGTCCAAAGATCAAATAAACACTTTCACAAAAGGTTAAAAAAAAAGACAACAGCTTCCGTAGCATAGCGGTAAGATTTGCTGACTTGTAATCAAGAGTCCCTGGTTCGATCCCGACTCACTCCTATATTTGTCGTTTTCAATAGTGAGCTGCTGTTATTGATAATATTATACAGTACACACACACACACACTTGGTTTGCATCTGTAACACACGGCGTACATTTATAGGACTTGTAAAAGTTACCTTTTTTGTTCACTTTTATTCTCTCTAAATCACGATCACGAAACATACTACTGCCCCCCATCCAGGGATCTGATGCTGTTAGTTTTTATTTGAAACTGGGAATAACTGGAGATGTGAGTGGTGTTTTGAGACAATGGACCTGGACATTCTCTCATCTGGAGCGATAAAAGCTGACACACAAACGCTGGCTAATCTGCCTTCTTCGTATCTCACCGTCACTTGATTTCTATTTTATTCAGTTTTATTGAGTGTTCCTGCTCAAGCTGAATTAGTATGAACCTTATGGTCTATGATGTCAAAAAAAACCAAAAAAAAAACCAGAGACATAGGTATATATGATATTTGGAATTATTCATTTTATGACCTGTATAGTACATTTTAGAAAACTTTGTGGCACGGATGCAACATTATTCATATTATTCATATTCATTCACATAACATCTTGCAGCTTATAATCAGTGACCGCGTGTTTTTTTCCCCCCAATCTTACCAGTCCCCATATGTTGTTGTATGCTGTTTCTTTTGTACTGCAGGACATGCAGAGGATAGAATAGTACAGAGCAGTAAGTTCAGCGCTATATGCAATCATCAGATTCAAATGTTAACAGTTCACACACACGCAAGGATCGTCCTTCCTACATTTACAACGTGTGTACCTGTTACAATGTACACAATTCTCTCTATGTTGTGGTTTCTATTACACACCTGAAAGAAAGACAATATATGTGAAAACATCATCACACTAATGCAATATTATTTGAAAAAGAATCAAGAGCTTATTCAGTGTGCGCAAGAACATGCAGGTGGCCAGTTGCTGTGTGCTACAACATGTTGGTGGTGATTAATGAGTGATCGTGATTTAGAGAGAATAAAAGTGAAAAAAAAAACGGTAACTTTTACAAGTCCTATAAATATACACCGTGTGTTACAGACGCAAACCAAGTGTATGTGTGTGCTGTGTAATATTAACAATAAGAGCAGCTCACTACTGAAAATGGCAAATATAGGAGTGAGTAGGGATTGAACTGGATACTCTTGATTACAAGTCAGCAAATCTTACCGCTACGCCACGGAAGCTGTTGTCTTTTCCTTGAACCTTTTGTGAAAGTGTTCATTTGATCTTTGGACTACAGGCTTCATACATTATATAGTTTATGCCTACATTTTGTCATTTACTACTAAAATATGAAAAATGTTTCTGTTTTAAAAATGTGTTTACACAGATTATTGTAGAAATGGAACACACATGAAATGCGTGTGTTCCAAATAACAATCTATTATTTCCACTCTAAAACTCCACTTCACTCCCAGATAATCAATCATGGCATGAGCTGGGAGAAGTTCGTGCACGTTCTAAGTCGGTGGGGGGATGGAATAGCCGGTTGCTTGCTGCTTGTCTTTATCGGCACATTTACAGGACAAAAGAGGCTGGTGGAGAGGTGTGAACGGATTTAAGGTGGGCCGGATCTATGAGTTTTTTCGTAGGCTCTGGTAATTCTAGTGTTAAGAATGTTATGTTTGTTATTTTAAACCAAACTTTGGCACTCCTATGATGGAAATAGATTGGTCTTAAGACACCTAGATTGAGGGATGTGTTGTTCAATTATTATTTCATACATGCCCCTCATTATTTCATATGTAATGAATGTCATCACAAGTTGTGTCACAAAACTAATCATTTGACTACAACGCAAGAAATTGGTCTTCTCGTCAACTTCCAATGACAAGAATACATCAACTTACAGCCACTCTTCTGAATAATGTTTAAATTGACCACAGATATTAACCATTTGAAATACCAGACAGGCATGATTTCTAAAATTTGTTGACTAATCAGCTTAAATATGTTCTATGCAGGTGTACTCAGGTCCTTGTAACAGGTTTAAGTAAACAGTCAAAATAATATTGTGCACTAAAAATATACTACTGTTTTGATGAAAACGAAATCATGTAAAATGTATACCAGTAGTTGATTTAAAAATTATTCAGACCCCTTTACTTTTTGACATTGTACTATTTGCTAAAATCATTTACATTTATTCTTCTTCAAATAACACTCAATATCCCAGAACAACAAACCAAGAACAGGATTTTAGAAATATATACAATGTATTAAAAATAAAAACCTGTAGTACTAGGGTGCTGTACCGTGTTAGCCATTATGAATGTAGAGAAAAGCCAAGCAAAATGACACCTTTTATTGGCTAACTAGAAAGATTACAATATGCAAGCTTTCGAGGCAACTCAGGCCCCTTCTTCAGGCATCTTACATCTTGCCTGAAGAAGGGGCCTGAGTTGCTTTGAAAGCTTGCATATTGTAATCTTTCTAGTTAGCCAATAAAAGGTGTCATTTTGCTTGGCTTTTCTCTAAATAAAAACCTGAAATACTATATTGACCTAAGTTTTCAGACCCTTTGCTATGACTACTTGTCAATAATGATCAAGCCAGATGTCACTTTTCAACACATTGCTTATAAATCCACCTGTGGTGAATCCAATTGATTGGAAATTATTAGGAAAGGCACACACCTGTCTATTTAATGTACAACAGTTGACAATGTGTATCAGAGAAAAAAACCAAGCCATGAGGTCTAAGCATTTGCCTGCAGAGATTAGAGGCATGACTGTATCAAGGCACAGATCTACAAAAGACTACAAAAACATTTCTGCAGTATTAAACGGTTCCCAAAAGCAGTCACTTTTATAATTCTTACATGGGGGATGTTTGGAACTACCACAACTCTTCCTAGAAGCTGTCTGCCAAACTGAGCAATCATGGGAGACGTATGATGGTAAGAGAGGTGACCAAGAACCTGATGGTCACTCTGGTTGAGCTCCAGAGAACCTTTGTTGAGATGGGACAAACTTCCAGAAAGATAACCATTACTGCAACACTTTACTGTAAAGTGTAGGCTGACCAGACAGGAGCCTCTCCTCAGTAAAAGACAAATGGAAGGCCACATGGAGTTTAAAAAAAGGCACCTAAAGGTCTCTCAGACTATGAGAAACAAATACTCTGAATGCCTATGACCCTGAAATAGATTAGGTCAGGTGGATAAAGGATGGATAGATGGATACTACCAGTGAACGTTGTAGTCACTATTGTTAGTCCTGTGGTCCCTTCCTCATTGCCTTTTAGTACATTTTGTAATATGAACATCAGAGATTTCTACAAATCCTTCTTTGTTCAAAACTAATTCCTACTTTTGAATAATATAGAATTTTTATCCAGTAATTCCAAGAATTGTTTTGAAGAAAATAAGCTCATGTTCTAAGTCAACAAGGTAAATATATAAAAAAAGCAATAAAATAACAGAGTAACATATTAACAAATCAAATAACCCTTCACCATTATAAAAAAGAAATCTTTTAATTTAGCAATAAGCTAAAATTCAAGATTAATTGAGAACTTAAAATCAGTGCAAGTGCCCATCAGCCTGGAACACTGGGTAATGATTCTAACTTTGTGGGGTCATCCCCAGATGCAATAAGTAAAGCCGGGGCACCCCCCTCGAGAAAGGGACAGGGAGGAAAAAAAAATTTACTTCAAACCCATCTGCCTCTAAGCTAAAGTCAGAAACTATTTAAATAAACATCTACATTAAATTAAACACATGCTGAGCACTGCAAATTTGTTGTAGTCCAAAGGAAAACTGATGTGACAATAACACAGTATACAAGCCAGCAGATTGCCCTGAACACGGGTGGGACTAGATGCTTGATTCACAAAAGACTAACACAGATACGCAGAGGACAGCATTGCAAAAGTTTTGAGTAGGTTTAGGTTACATTTTAAAAAACGCAACAAAATTGCAGGCAGAAACCAACTCCTAGAGGAGAGAAGAAATAGAAGCTTCATGCAAAAGACAGTGGCCAGCCTTTGGTGGATTACAGATAGACAAAGTGCACAACAATAACAGAGATTTGAAAACCCGGCCATGAAACGCGACGGGAGCTCAGCACGAGGTTAGCTGCGTCAAGTGTGTCTGTTATTTTATGAGGTGTTTTCCCTTACCCATTCCCGGGGGTATGTGACAATAGGGACATAAGTGTCACAAGGCAGGGTGGGAGGTTTGTCACTGTTAAATAAACAAGCCCATTGTTGTGCTTATCTGTTACTTGGTGTGTGCCTCAGTTTTTACATATCAGTGTTTGTTACAATAATAATATTGAAATACACTGCTTAAAAAAAGTTAAAGGAACCCTTAATCATCACATTCTTACACCAAGTCAATTAAACTTCAGGAATATCAATCTGTCAAGTTAGGTAGCATATGAAAGTGACAACAGGTGCACTGGAAAGGCAACAGCTGGAAAACTCTCAAAAAGGGAATGTTTTTGCAGGTGGTGCCCGTAGGCTATTGCTCTCTCCTAATCCTTTCTGACTAAATCTTCTATAGTTTTACATTTTGCTACTATCCTTGTCAATACTGGTAAGCATGAGACTGTACCTGCAGCTGATTCAGGTTGCACAGGTAGTCCCAGCTCCTTCAGATGGCACATTCATATATGCCGTCACAAGAAGGTTTGCTACATCTTCCAGCACAGTCTCAAGAGCATGGGGGAGAGACCAGGAGATGGGCCATTACAAGAGGAGAGCTGGACAGGTCTGTAGAAGGGCAACAACCCAGAAGCAGGACCAGTATCTGCTCCTTAGTGCAAGGAGGAACAGGAGGAGCACTGCCGGAGCCCTACAAAATTACTTCCGGCTGGTAACTAGTGTGCATGTTTCTGACCAAACTGTCAGATAAAGACTACATAAGGGTTGCACGAGGGCCCGATGTCCTCTAGTGGAACCTGTGCTCCCAGTCCTTTACCGTGCAGCTTGACTGACAATCGCCAGAGATTACCACAATCGGCAGCTCCACAATTGGAGACCCTGTTCTCTTCAAAGATGACAGCACGTTCACACTGAGCACACGACAGAAGTCTGGAGTCACTGTAGTGAACGTTATGAAGCCTGCAACTTCATCCAACATGACCATTTTGGCAGTGAGTAAGTGATGATCTGGGAATGCATATCCTTGGAGGGTCGCACAGACCTCCACATACTAGGCAACGGTACCCTGACTGTTGTTAGGTACCAGGATGAAATCCTCAGAGCCATTGTCAGACCTGGTGCAGTGTGTCTTGATTTCTTCTTGGTGCAGGACAATGCCCGGCCTCATGTGGCCAGAATGTGTAGGCAGTTCCTAGATGACGAAGGCATTGATGCCATTCACTGGCCAACGTATTCCTCAGACCTGAACCCAACTGAGAACCTCTGGAACGTTATGTATTGGTACATTCAACGCCACCAAGTAGCACCACAGACTTTCCAGAAGCTCTCTGATAACCTGATCCAGGTCTGGGAGGAGATCCCCCAGGACACCATCCGCTCTCTCATCAGGAGCATGACCAGACATTGTCAGGGGTGCATACAGGCATGTGGAGGCCATATACACTACTGAGTTGCATTATGTGTTGCCATGATGAAATTCATGCAGGTTGGATCAGCCTCTGATTTCAATTTCTGACTTTCGATGTGATGTTGAACCCAGCCCTCAATGGATTGGTGATTTTGGTTTTCATTGACTGATGTTACATCATTTTGTTCTCAACTAATTACACAGTGTATTTTGAGGTTGCAGTGTTAATAATTATTTCTGTTTAAATGCTGACCATCAATACATCTATCTGGACCTTAGCTAATGTGGTCGGCTGCAACTTTAAGAAGTGGACAGGGAGTAGAAACCTTTTTTGTTAAGATCATCTGCTCCATGGATGAGACAAGTAGTATTTTGCAGGCTCACTCTTCCACTAATAATTTAAACATAGATGTTGTCTTTGATAGTTCTATGTCATGCCAATTGATGGCTAGCATGTTTCTGAGCATCGCTTAGATATTTGATAGAACTCTTCATTGTCTATTAGCTAACTTAAACAGATTTCTATATTCTTACATTCACCAATTTGTTGCCTGTAACCTCATGCAATTCAACACACATGTTTTTGGTGATTTTCAACCTAAAATGCACAAATATTTCTTTGTTTTCAAAAATTAAATATTTTTATGTCTGGCTTTGTGAAGGATCAATGAGGATGCAATTTGGGTGTGGTAAACCACCCAGCCACACAGGTCGTGTGGGTGTCTGCTAAACCAGTGGGAGGAAATTTTTTACTATAGATTAATGACCATTTTGGAATTCATCAGCCTAGTATAACACACCTTATAAACAAGGATCTTAAGGTCATATAAAACTATCTGTTATCTGTGAATTCTTTAAAATTATCCCACTGAGCAACATCCAAAATAACCCAGAAACCACTTAAAATCATCAAAAGACATCTTGTTAACTGAGTAAAGCAAGTATGATGAATACCATCCTGAAACTAAGTATGTGGAACAACCACCATTTGACAGTAAAGTTATTCAAGAAATGTGACAGTAAAATCTACAAGCAATCTAACACTGATATGCTTAACTGAAAGCCATCAACTTTTTATTGACAATATATAAAATATTATATTTATTGTACATGTATGGATTGTATAAATAATGATACAAATAAAGTCAATAAATCAAAAAGTCTCAAGCCTTAAAGTCTTGCTGAGCAGCCAACCCAATTCAAGTTCATAGCTAGAACTGAAGAAATACTAACCTAAAGAAACAATAGTCTTCTGTGTGATACTCCAACTGGTGCCATGACTGAGCAGAGGAAAAGAGTTTCACTCACGTTGTTTATTGATTTTCTAGATTAAGAATCCCAGGGAGAGAATTGTAACAGACAACCATAAAATTATTTTTGGTGTGCTTATTTGCCTTTCCCTTGCATCTATTTGGCCTGCGCCTGTAGACAATTATGCTTTCCAGCCTAGACTCAGGTGCTAATAATGAAGGACAAATAGAATCATATGTGTAAACTTCCCCTTCTGATGAAAATTTATATTAACTTTCTGCCACTGTAAACAGAACTGCATAGCTCAGCCTCCCTGATGAATTGGTGATGAATTCAGTCATTTATATCCCAGGAATCTGTGCGTTTATAGAAAAAGATGAAAACCGTGTGTATTGTGTAACCTTGCACTTTTTCAACAAGAAAAAGAAAACACCACACTGTTTAGTTCATCACTTTAAGTGTGTAAATTTCAGTTCAAATACCAGATTTCTGCATGCCTCTGTCAACCCAGCAAAAGGGATCTATGCCAACATAAACAAACTAGACAGAATAGGTGCTGCATTATTACTGCTCTCGCAAAAATCTATGCACATTCACCCTCTTAAAAAAAGGAATGTTTTTATAACAACAACCAACTGTTTGTTATATATCAAAAGACAGTGTTCAGTAGTTAATTTAACACTAGCTAAAAAAATGTTATCTTTTAGTCATCTCCATGTTAACTTTAGTAAATGACTGAGCTTGGTTTAAAACCTCATGCAAGACAATGCAGGTCTTTTGTTTTGCAAGTTATTTCAAATTTGAGATGCATCTAACTGAAAAATCAGTTTCCTGTAAGCAATATTGCCTAACCAAGGTGCATATATATTTTTTTTTAATTCAATTTTACTCACTGCTCTTTGTCCTAGTAAAGTGCCACAGATTATTATTACTATTATTTCAGTAGTAAGTACACCAATAATAATAACAATCTTCATTTTCAATATTTTCCCAAAAATAATCATATTTCCTTATTTCTTTCCTCATTTTCACCAAAAGTGTTTCATTTTCAAAAGGATGGCTTTATAATACTGTACTTTTTAAAGCTACAACAATTGTTTTCTTGCTTAACAAGTTTTTGAGTGCTCATTTCAGTTTGCAAACTCCTAGGGGCTGTGTAAATCTATCGAAAAACTTTGGAATACATACACTAACAACACTAAACAGTACACTGACAGTATTGTTGAATCAAAAATTAGGAGCTGATTCAGCTTTTATTCCAACTGTTAACTTTCAGGAACTGTTACTTTATTTCATTTATATGTAGTGTATGCAAAGCAATTTTACTTCTGTTTACTGTAAATGATGCCAAATTATCATATGGGTGGATGATTACAATCTCTGAAAACTGAAAGAAAACCTACCGCAAGAAAGAAACGAGAGCTAACTTAAGATTAACCCAAATTTATAAGCTATAAACACAACTTAAAAAGCTCTAAAAGTGCAGTACACACATGTTACACAAGTGTATTCCTAAACAATATACATTGCTCTTTTATACTGAATTATACATAAAAACATTTGAGTTTAATATTACAGTTCTTATACTACCTAACCTACTAAAGTAATTGGAATCACAAGAAGAAACACAGTACAGCAGGAAACTCATTCACATTTTCTTTGAGTGATGTACAGTCCATACAGATCAGAGGGCCTTCATACAGTACATATTACATATTATGTATGTTGACGCTATGATTGGAGTGTCTTCGTACTAATATTGATCTCCGCTTCAAATGACCTAGTACCATTGATGATGCAGAATAAGCATCTATAAAGAAAGGATGAAGAGAGAGATCCACCTGGAAACTTAAATATGTGAAAGGGATTCCATGTGTTGCTCAAGAGAAAAATATCATTGCGTCTGTCAACGAAGTAGAGGTTGGGAAAAAAATCCCTAGAGTAGACTACTGCATTTTTTTCATGACACTAAAACAGTGATATAGTGAGGACAAATATCAGGATATTTTTTTTTTTTTTTTTTTAAGACTTTTATGATCTGTACAGTGGTGGTAATGTTTGTGACAGGCTATCTTAGAAGATTGTTAAAAAAAAAAAAAAAAAAAGCCTACAATGTGCACATATATTTTTTGATAAAATATTATTAAATAAATAACTCCAAAAAATGAAAGTAATCCCCCTCCATCAATCGGTTAAGAGTTCTGTTTTTAATTAAAAAGCCCCGTGTGAAGGGGCTTCCTGTTTGTGGACTACTTTCATTTTCATCATTGTCAATTTAAAATCAAGTACTCTGGCAAACTACAAACTAGGGATCTCTCCTGCTCCAGCTGAAAAGCTCGAAGGCTAATTCATACTGAATTCAGAAGTCAGTGAGAAAGTAATACAATCAAAGAGAAAGGGGAGAAACCTCCACGAAAGAAAATTGAGCTAAAATTGCTCGTCTTGTTCAAGCTCCTCTAAACAGCATGTCAACAAAAAAAGAAAGACTTTTTCATGTACAAACTGAAGAAAACCTGGATTATTTACACATCTTCTGTCAAAAGTTCATTCCTGCCTGCACTTCAAGAAAAGAGATAGAAAAAAAAAACAGATATGAAGTAAACAGATGTGAAGAATCACAGAATTTTTTTCCTGATAATTAATTAATTTGGAAAATTTAGTATTTGAAAACTCTTTCTTGTGTAATCAAACTGCAAAATTTAATAAATTGCTAAAAATATTACAACATCGTCATATCTGACCAAGATATTTAGAGAATAACATATTATGAATTTCTTGGCAACTCCCAACACTGATATCTAATATCTAACCAAATAATGCTATAAGTTTAAAGTCCTATACTGAATTTAGCAAAGTGTTAAAAACAGGATTTGAACTAGGAGTCTCTGCTAATTGGCTCTTTACTGTGGTCATGGTGCTCCTGCAACTTTCAAAGCAAATTAGACTGGTCATGGTGCTCCTATAACTTTAAAAAACAAATCAAAACTTTCTGTTTGCTTAGAAACTACTGGACTGTAAGGGAAAAATGATTAAGAATTTCCAAGGATAAAAGTCTATAGTTTATTTATATGTGTGTGAAATGTCTGTCAGAATGTAATATATTTTGCGCAAACAAAGAAACCCCTTTCCCCCAAGCCTGGATGAGTAGGTGCTTAGAGGTGACTGCTGTTTTTGTGAATACCTTCAATATGCTAAGCTAGTAAAGTTCAGGGGAAGTTAATAGATACTACATTTGTAACTGTAGGGACAATGTATCTTAGTCTATGTTTCATTGCTTATGAGGTTACATGCTTTTCCATGATCCACTTTATCTCAAAGTTGTCTGTGAATATTCCAATTATGCTGTGTGCATGACCTTTTAGTAAGCTGCAGAAGATACAGTTATCTTCCCTTTTGACATGCAGCATCTATCAATCAACATTTTTTCTTCAATTTATTTAAGGCAAAACGCTGCTCCTGAGGCTACTGAACTGCATCACTATCCCAGTGAATTTGATTAGGGAATGCTGTGCATGGCTTAGGTGAGAAATGAAAGATGCTGAGCTCCATTGATAAAGATGTTACAGAATGAGTAAATGCATCTACAAATGGATAAACGCATTACAACAACTGCCAAGGCTTATTGACTGTTGAACATTTTCATAAACAATACTCATGTCTGCAATCCAATAACAGGTTTTAACAACAGTTAATCTTAAATCAATTGAAAATAATAGACCTTTTGTAACGTTATTTTTTCTTTGTTTCCCAAGGGCTAATCTACATCTTTCACTGAATCAAGAATGTAAATTCTGAAGAAATGGTTCTTTTTCAATTTCATGCTGAACTAGCTCAAGTTAGTGGATGTAATTTCTCCTAACAAGAAAATTTATCACTGCACTGTTCATTTAGTTGGCTTTTGTGAGGGTCTGCATTTTACATTTTCTTTTGTAAAAGGGCAAGGCTTTGATAAATGTGCCAAAAGCATGATCACACGTAAGCAATTTATAAAGAGACATTACCTTACTGCAAGCACACATTTAACAGCAATTCATACGAAAAAGTCATAAAAAATCTGCTAGCAGAATGATGAAAATAACCTAAAGCACAAACACATTCAATCAAAATCATTTTATATATTTTTATTTTCTTCTGGGAGCATTAACAAACAGTAATTGAACTAATACCTGAGGAAAGCAAACTTGGATACGGTACAATACAGTATATAACAAGCCAAAGTACTGATTACATACAGTTATTTACTAAGAGTAGTAAAAAATTAATTTGGTCACAGTAAAACTATAGTAACTATTTTGTCTGTCATGATACTTGACAGCTTTCAACATACCCTAGTAAAATATCTTGTTCTGTTCATCAAGTAAACGTGCTTCCTCAAAACCACTACTCTGGGATGCAATTAACTTCTGTCAGCACAGAAGTTCCATCCATCCATCCATTTTCCAACCCGCTGAATCCAAACACAGGGTCACGGGGGTCTGCTGGAGCCAATCCCAGCCAACACAGGGCACAAGGCAGGAAACAATCCTGGGCAGGGCGCCAACCCACCACAGAGCATAGAAGTTATAGAATTCAAATAATAAGCTATAAAGTCAGTGGTTACATACTGTACCTTTAATCACCAATTCTAATCTGAAGGCAAAGTAACAAATGAATATTTTATTGTTAAATTTTTGAGAAAACAATTAAAAAAAAATAAAAATGTTAATAATTTGCAATATCACAAATTTCTGTGCTATTCTGACCAGTACCTGCTCTGTAGGGGGATCAGTTTACAACGTGCTTGCCAGAGAGCCAATAGAGGGTTATAATTACCACTAGCAACACAACAAATTAGATGTTAAGAAAGGGTAATTTAGTACCAAGAAAAAAAGGAAAAGGGGTGCAAAACACTGAATGTCTTTATATTGTACAATACAGCCAGACACTGTTACATCAGAAGAAAAAATTCCCTGAAAGTGTGACATGAGCTATACTCCAAACACGTCACCTCAAAGGATGGGCTATAACAATTTCAAACCACCTTCCCTATAATACTCAAAATAAAATTTCTGTGATACCTCCCAACTGAGACTCCTGCACCACATCAGTCGTATATATTACTGCCATTTCTTAATTTATCACTGACACTTATAAATTCAGGAAATTTCCTAACGGTTTATTTCATGAAATTTAAATAAATCCACTATTATATAAGGCACAAGTCCTCATAAAAAATTTCCAATGAAGAATTTGTGTTAACGCATTGCTCTCACCCCAGATAAACTAACTCTGAAAATGTGATTATGTTCTATGTAACTCTGCATGCACAGAATATTGAATAGATCCATTTTTATCTTCTTTCCTGTTTTCAGCACATTAGCAGAGTATCTTAAATAGGACTAAAAAGCACAAGATGCATTTCTGCCATGTTGCTGTCTCTCAAAGTGCTAGCGATGTTATGCACTATTAATTAAGGTCAGGACAAACAAAAATTCTAACTTTATCAAGTGTTAAAAGTAATTTGTTTTCTTACAGTCTGTATTTATTTGGTATGGAGTTAATAAGTTAAGGAACAGTATCCAGCAAATGTAGTATTATACTTGGAAACTGCTTTTGTGCATTTGATGCTGCATCATGGCAGTGACAACATTCTAGGTATTTTAACTCTTAAATCTATCAAAGATCAAAATATCAAAAAAATATAAACAGAGATGGCTGCATGCAATGCAAATGATCACCAATTTGCAAATGTATTTCGTTATGAACAGTACGATTGTGCTATCATCTCAAAGCAACACAATAACTCATATTTCAATAAATCTATAAATATTAGGGTTAAATATCAAATGATAGTTTTTACACCTTCACTAGCACCAGCATAATGCTAGGATATTAAAACTCAACTCTTTTCACTTAAAAATTCAGATTTAGAAGCATAAGGCTTGTCAGGTGGCAAAAGACAAGTGTCTCCATTCATTAATATAAAGGAATGTTTGGGTTCAGACCACAGTGCTAAAGAGATTTGGTTCAGCTTTCAATGACCAAAATGAAAAGAAATTTGATACTAAAAATGTTTGCTGGATGTTATGTGTGATGAAAAACCATGTGTTATAAAACACTAAGATCATTTTCCAAAAGACTGTTGTGTTCCATTAGTGCCTAAGCAACTAATAACTTTTTTTCTCATTTTCTGGCATATATTTAACAAACAGCAGCACCTATGACTGTATTTATTGTGCTGAGCTAAATTCTTGTGTGCTTTGTATAAAGTCTTGGGACAGTTCTTTTTCTCAGAGCATTCAATGTACAAAAAATAATTGAAGATTGTATATTTTGAAAACTAAATGGAAGATTGGGTTTTGAGGAAATTGACATCACTCTAATAAGTACCGTGTAAACATGAATACTTTATAAACATGAATACATGACTTGTAAGCTGATAAAGTGCCTGTGTGTCTCAAGCTTTTCAGTGGAAGTAGAATTAAAATTAACATCTGCACAATGAAAAGAACAAAAAAAAATCAAATACTGCTTTAGCTGCAAAATATTTCAGTAATTGAAAATATATATGAAAGAAAAAAAACTTTAAAAATTTCAGAAGAATTATTGCAATAGTAATGACTGAATTTTTAATGATTAAACAATTCACAAATATGACCAAAATACTTGCCTTACATAAGCAATTTAGTACCATGCAAATTATTACATCTTCTAGATACATATTTCATCAGTAAGTGTTGTTCCAATCAAACTTGCCTGTATCCTTCTGGATCCTGTGTACAGTTACTGCTAATCTGCCCGATTATTGCGGTGTCCCAAGAAACATTTGATGATATATAGTAGGTGGTTAGTATATTTGACTAAATGAATGATCAGTGGATATATGTTTCTGTATTTGAGTCAGTATCCCTGAGGAGATCTGTAGTTTATAACATGTGAATGAGGTTTTGTGCCCTGTCACATTTCGAAAGCATATATCCAGTTGCAAAAACAAATATGATACTATATATGCTTAATGTTAAAGAGAAGTTTACAAAGAACAATCAGGTTGAATGTAGAACTAGAATTAATAAATAACACCCTAAGAAAGATCTCTCACAAAATGAAGTGTTCAAAGCAATGTATATAAGGAAAAGAGAGTAATGTACCAATCTACTAATATCACATGCATGTAACAATTTAATTACTAAACACAACATTTGTTGGGATGCATTCACACAAATGCTGATCATAGTAACTCACAAGGAAACTGTCTGGTCTCAAATATAAGTTTCTTGTGACTTTATCTTTAGGAACCTCCTGAGCAATGAGAAATGCCTATGTCAAACAGTTATGTTATTCTTGTATGGTATCTTAAGGACTACCACAGAAGTCCTAATATATATCTTGGAGACATAATTCTGTATAATGCTGCAGTAGGTTACAACAAAATATGAAAATCAGAATGATGCTAGTATTGTATTATACATTTTTGTGTAGTACAAGCAAACCCTTAACATTCACTAAAGCATTTAGCAAAATATCAGCATTACTGGATGGTGCTATAAGGAGGAGGTATTTATTTCTCAACAACGATAAACATTTTTTAATGTGTAAAGCTATCTAATTTATGCATGTCTGTAGTTAAAATAAAAATAATGCTTTGATACCTTAATCACATGAATAATGGCACAGTGGTTCAAAAAAATTCTAACCTATTCTACCATATTCATATAGAACAAACTCATTCTATCAAGACATACTGACAACTGCACCCAAGTACAGCTATTCCACAAGGGGAAACAGACATTTCATATGCATCTCCTAATGTGATGCAAATTGCATAAACAAAGGGAAATATTTTATCTCTCGCCACTAGCTATACCCATGTGTTTCATATCATTTTTCAATCAATTTAGAAATATCAGAAAAAGAGTAGTAAGATAATGCATAGGCACACAATTCAATATGATATGCACCAGTCTGGATATAGATTTAAAAAGAATTTTCTGTTTAGCATACACGTTTTATAGTAATGTGTTCAAGGTTTTCAACTACTACAGAAAAAAACCCTTATTAATTATAATTACTACTTCACATATTTACTACTCAAGTACACATATGTATATGATGAACACAAGAGCATGACAAACCATAATAATTAACAACAAACCACATAGGAGAAACGGTAAACACAGAACATCTAAATTAAATACTTTTGGCCAGTAAATGTTTTACAATAAAAAAAAAAATTCTGCTGAGAGAAATGTTAACAAAAAACTACTAATGGCTACAGCAAAAGCAAACCAAAAAAATCCTTCAAACTACAAATCAAACCACTTTAAAGTTTAAAGGCACCACCTACAGTATTTTAAATAGCAATACCCAAGAATAGAACAGTTATGCCAAGCAGTACACAATTATAACATTTATATTGCTATTCTAGTGAGTAGAACAGATAATATGTAGGATTATTAAGAACGAGACATTACCAGTTACAACAGTTATACTCAACTGCCTATTAAAAATTAGAGTGTAATAAAAACAAAACTTTAACAAATACTGATTTATTAAGGGTGACATGCAATAATATTAGTAAATTATGCTAAACAAAAGAATTGCTTGCATACCCCCTCCACCACCTTTTCTATACTATTTGTGGTTAAGTTGTTCAAAGTGGATCAGGATTTTTTAAGTTATTGCATTCAAACTAAATTATTAGTAGGCTATTAAAATCTTAAACAGTTATGTTTATCAGTTAAAGGTGTGAATCCTACTCTCTCTGGAGAATTATTTTTTATTCTTTGACATTGGCAATACCGTATATACTCGCGGATAAGTTGGGACTTGATTTTACAGTATAATTTCTGGTATTTTATAATGTTGGTCGTATAAGTCGAATGTAGAAAACTCACGCTATTGCTACAAGGGATTATGATATGCTAATGCCCACCTGAGAGAGTAACCATGAAGCACATTGCCTTATTTTCTTGTGAGGGTGCGGAAATGCACTGTATCAGTGTGTGCTCCTAACCTCTCTCTCTATTGTGTCTACGTGACCACACGGCAATATCCAAACTATTCCGAAGCAACGTTTGCACCGATTTGTGTCATTTGTATCTCACACCCTCATGCACCTTTATTGTAAGAGCATCCCTTATCTATGATGGAGCGTTCGATCAGAAGAAAATATTAAGCTGGTTTTAAATTAAACGTTGCTGAAGTAGCGAAAGAAATTGGTAACTGTGCTGCTGCAACAAAATTCGATGCGTCTGAGAAACTGATGCGAGATTGGAGGAGGCAAGAAGATGTTAAAAAAAATAAAATAAAATAAGTGTTGCATTTTTGAACGGGCGTATATATACGTGAGTATATACGGTAAATTTACTTCTATCAATACAATTTACTCTACATTTCATAAGATGGCACTGCAGACACCAACTCTGACAGTGGAAGGAATTTTTGGCCACACTTTTTTCAATGACCTTTATAAAAATGAACAAAAATATATAAAGGCATGTATTCTTATATGCCATTGGGGTAAATGCCTTATTGAACATAAAAGCCTCAAATACAGTATTAAAATGCTCCAAACAAGCACTACAAATGACATGAATGTGGGTGAAGAAAACTACACTCTACTGCTATTCTCCAGTTTGTTCAGGTGAAGAAGTTATTATATTCTGTAATAATTGTTAAAATATTGATTATTCAGACAGTGACCTAAAATTGCTGAGCTTTTTAAACATCTGAATGAAAGAGAAATATCAAAAACATAATGACTAATCATTCATGCTTTCATGAAAAAAAAACATATAGAGTGATCTGTTGCCTATTGGTCAGACATGCAGGTAAGAATTATAATGTCCTCAGTAACATGTATACTTCATACTGCGTGTATTTTTATTTAGAAGCACTGTCATTAGTTTACAAAATTTTTAACATTAAGTACATGATCCAAAAAAATAAACAGATGTCAATACACACCATTAACAAAATATTTGTGAAAGACTGTGATAACGATTATTCATTGACACATCATTTAAATCATGATTCAGGTGTGGAGGATCAAAGTGGTGGGTAAAATGTATACCTGGCTCAGAAATTAGTTGATGTCTGTGCTTAACCATTATCTTAGTTAAAATGTAAAATCCACTTAACACTTCCATGTTGTTGTGAAAGGCAATAGTAGCTGAATGATGGTTTTAGTCACCACTGAGTACTTGATGGAAAGACTAAGTCAGAATCAGGAGAACTTTTAAGTCTTGTGGCATGCCTTCAACCCACAGTCAGAGGTCCATTACATCAGCCTATACTACACACTTTTAAGTTCTGTTTAAAATTATAATGGGATTTATGGCTTAAAACAGAAATGGATTTCTCATCTCTCTACTGGAAGACAATATGTGAAATCTGCACATTAGGTTGCTTTGGCAACCTGTAACAGACAAAAGCTACAAAAGTTTCAACTATATCTTTCTCAGTAGTGACTAAGGCATATAGTAACTTAAAAACAAAGAAAAAACCCTAGTATCTTATTGGCAAATTCATGTTGAGTTCATTAAGAACAGAAACTCAGATGTCAGCAATGTAATATACAATAGGTTGGAAGCCTTATTTCAACACTCAATAAAATAACCAAAGGAAATTATTTTTCTTGAAGGAATGTTAGTTCATTTCTCAGTTCATACACTCTACCTGACTCTTCCCTTCAATAGCCACTGCACATCTGTATGAAGAAGTGAATGTTCCTACTTCATTTGGGTATACAAGATCTCAAACAGTAGGCTGCTGAGAGTGATTATTAAAATAGTACTTCCATGTTATCTATACGATGACCTTATGCCTTCTTATGTTCTTCCCTGTTGCACTGTCTCTGGCTATGCCTTTATAGTTCGACTAATCTAGTCCAAATTTTACCACATAATTAACTCCTCCTGAATCTCTACTCCCTTTGTGCTTGTAGATAAATGTTATGCAGCACAGAAGATGCTTAAACGCTTTCCTAAATGCACTGAAAAAATGACACCAAACTTGTGCACTGTATGTGCTTCTCTGTAGAATCATCTATGATTGTGTACATTTTTCCATTAGTTACATGGTACAAACCATTTAAGAGGCTTGCTGAATACCCAAAGTGATATTTTTACTTTTTCCGTATTCCCTTTAACAATGGACAAAAACTTACCTTTTAGATTATCAGCAAGTGTCAATTAATGCATCTTTTCAATTTAGTCAGATTTGAATTCTAATTTACCTGTATTTATCCACAAAAATAAACACTGTACCTTGACTTGTATTTGACTTGACTTGTAAGTCAAAGTTCAAAAATATAGTATTTGTAAACGAATGTCTATTATTTACCGCAAGTCGTCTTCTTGGTAGGTACAAAATTAGATATATTTAAATAATCACTATCAATTTCTGTACATGTACATCACTAACTATGCCACACAGTGGCTCTGCAAGGCATTCTCAATCAAAATCCAGTATCTATGTTGGTAATGTAGAGGGGTCCACTTTTTCTTATGAAGAGGAAAAACATTTTTCACTGGCCTGCTCATTTTTGCTATCATCATATGTATAATTTCCCAGGTCAAGCTTTAATTCCTTAAAACTGATAACTTGTTTTTACTTTAGCTTTTAAGTGCACACAATGTTGAAAAAATACTGTATAATTTGACTAGCTAAAAGAACCATGACATTTTGTAACAATGCACACCTCTGGTATCCATTTTTTGTACAAGGCCAGTAACACACTGAATTAACTACATATGAAAGATTAAAGGAGTCTGTGTAATACTTCTTTCTTAAAACTGTGCAACCTTTTTTAAATACTTTGCAACTCAATGAGAGTCAAGAGCCTGGGTTTAAAAGCCATTTTTTGTTGTTCATTATACAATATTCTTAAATGACATGTCATGTCACAGTATATATTAATTAGCAAATTAATCAATTAACAAATGCCTTAAAGGTTACTGAATATATCCATTTGGAGTGGCTAAGGTTTTGATTAAAAAAACATGCCCTCCCCATTTCTGAAGCATGTTTGGAACAACAAAACGAAAGAAGAAATATTTTTTCATCACAGATTCTAGTACTATTTTTTTTTAGAGGTAAGAATAAGTTTCATGGTCGCTTGTCTGCTAACAGATGCTGTCATGGATGGAGACTTGACATCTTCAACAGGGGCACCAGTAATTTTATCTTTTGTCCAAAAGCTGCATATTTTGTTCTTTTGTCATCTTTGATGGCCAATGTGTACTCAAATCATATGAAACAAAACCACACACACTGTACGCCACCTCATATACAGTCGCGATCCATGTTACATCATTCCTTTCAGTTAGAGCAGTGGCACAGTCTTGGAAATCTTTCAGCATTAAGTAAAGAAAAAACATTGGGAGCATGCCGTTTATTCCATCCACTTTACACCATGTTCTCATTTCTCCCTGTGGAAACTGGTGTAGACTGTGTGCTAATTAATTCAAATTGTGGGGAAAACAATGTAATGCTAGACTTGGTCATTTTATATATGGTTTTGCCTAACTGAAATCAAGAATCGTTTGATCAAGAACTGTTGTATTGGAGGCTGCTTTTGCCTGTTATGTTCAGTATTAGTTTTTACCTAGCCTATACAGCAGCATTGTTGCTGTCAGACAGAGACAGCAATAGTACATGCTGATTGAGAATGCAAATAAAACTTTCATGGTAAAATTGAACATGTGACAAAAAATCTTGACTGAACTGATTATACTACATTAAATTCAACAAGAGTGGTAGGAGACAAGTTTTTTTTGTGGTGAAACTTCTTTGCTGGGGTGTGAAAAGCCGCAGTGGAGCGAATCGAGCAATGAGCTGAAGTATACAGTTGGTCTTTAATTTTTTCAATGCCTGAATTTCCCAAAAACAACATGGATTCACTGTTTAACAATGTGTGCTATCTCAAGATGTGGATCAATACTCAGCAACATTCTTAGTTTTTTAAGACTTTTGTATTCACATTTGAACTTTTGCCCCTTGAACCCCATTTTAAATCACAAGAACAGGCATGATATACATAAATTTCATTTAACATGAAAAAATCATTTAATATGAAGTTTTCACATGGTCACTTTTTTGCAATTTTATAAATAATGGAGTTGCTAGATATCTCTTGTCTGAGAAAAAAAGCATTGCAAATACAGTCAGTTCTTAATATTTGTGCATGTAATTTTCACAACTTCAAGTATTTGCATGAGTTTATTTGTAACACTTTTTTTTTTCCTCTATAAAATTGGCAACCTACCTCACAAAATTTCTGGTTTTGTGGTTATGCACAGTAAACAAAAAAAATGAGAGGTGCAAGTTTGGGGAGTGGTATTTTTTTTTTTTTTTTTAGAATGGAATTTGGACATTGCACTGATCTGTAATCCATCCATCCATCCATCCATTTTCTAACCCGCTGAATCCGAATACAGGGTCACGGGGGTCTGCTGGAGCCAATCCCAGCCAACACAGGGCACAAGGCAGGAAACAATCCCAGGCAGGGTGCCAACCCACCGCAGGACACACACACACAAACACACCCACACACCAAGCACACACTAGGGCCAATGATCTGTAATGAAGGACATAATGCTCTAGTATAGATTTCTACACAAGCCATGATCATGAAACATCATAGTTTAATATTATTGGCGGGGACTGGTGACAACTGAATTCAATACAATGCCTGTCTTGTTCACCGTACTATTGTACAAGAAAGAGCTCCATATACAATAGTCACATATTTTCATTGTGTATTTGCAAATCATGCTTATTTTCACCTTAGAAACATTTCACATATTCTGGGCTATTTAGTCTATCCTGCTGGCAAGGATCTTATGCTTTTATTTTATTCACCGCTTGACTACTGTAACGCCCCTTTATGGTGGGCTTCCAAAGCACCTATCAAAATTCAAAAATTCAGCAAATGGCTTATTGACACACACAAGATTGCAAGAGAGAATTATTCCAGTACTGTCTCATTGGCCAACTGATAGAACATAAAAATAAAACGTTCACTTTTATACCTTTTACACAGTAGTTCACTGACCAATTTAACAGAATTACATTGGTGTGAAAAAAATATTTGCCTCTTTCCTGATATCTATTTTTGTACATGTCACAATGAATATTCTTTAGATCTTAAAAAAAAACTAATAGGGAAGCAGACAAAACATATAACACAATAACTAATTTGCTACTTAATATATTTAAGCAATAAAATTATCCAACACCAGAACTGCCTGCGTGAAAAGGTATTTGTCCAATTGGTTAATCACTCAAACAGCTGATCAAAGATGAACTATTAGACTTGGCTGACTAAACTTTTTTTTTTTAGTGCCAGTTCTGCTGAATCTACACCTTACCGTATATTAAATCTTACAATGAAACTGAAATAGTGACCAAAGGTTTCTTGAGGAACACTACGTCTTATCAACCAAAGTAAATTCCACAGGAGATGAGGAAAAAGTTGTTGAAACTTACTAATCAGGTTAGGGTTACAAAGCCATTTCTAAGGTTTTGGGACTTCACCAAACTATAGTGAGAACCATTATATCCAAATGGACAACATTTGCAGCAATTTTAAAGGATGGTTATACCTCAGTAACAGTTATTATAAGAATAAATGATGGACTTTATACATTTTCTTTTATACAGAGTTAGGCCCAGTCTGATCAGCTAACTTCAGTGGTACTGTTATTACAGTAAGCATCCTCAAAAGTAGGACAATCAGACTGTGATGCTTATTCAGGGCAATAACATTCATACTCAATGGCATTATCTACAGTATAGATGATTATACAGATGATTGTTTTGTCTAAACATTTTTAATTGAATTCACTTAATAATAAAGACTTACTTGGCTTTACAAAATCTAAGATGTGCCAAGACAAACAATAGTGTCTATTACTTAGTTACAGATGGCAAATACTGCCAAATGTGTAATTAGACAAGTCGAAGGACAAAAAAAAATATTAATAGCAGCTTCTTAATAGTGCATGAAAAATACAGGTGCGTTCCATTTGCACTTATATATACTAAAATCAAGTGCATCAACTCCTACAAACTCCTACTCTCAGTTGGCTTATGTTCTGATGCAGCTGCCTACTTCAAAAAACCATGTAACTCCATGAAGTACATCATTTCACTATATACAACCTAGTTCAAGAAAACAAATCTGGGGCATGGCACTTTAGCCATGAATGGTCAGTCTGTTATCACAGTGCTCTGACAGTAAATGCAAATGTAGTATACTCAACAGTGATATCAAATATTGAATTTGCAACTACCACATAGCACAGACATGGTGATACTTCTGTATTTCTCCATCATCCAAATGTTTAAAACATTCACTAATCTCCATTTATATTAATTCAGACCATCCTGGTACATATCTTCAGGGCACTGAGTGAAGACACAAATATCACAATCACAAATGAATGTGGCTATATGAACTCCAACCTAAGTGAGACACAGAAAAACAACATACATTAAAATAGCAGCGGAATGCCAAAACACTGCTTATGATCATGTTGCATCTAATACTCCAAACACTGTCCCAGTGACTGTTTCCATAACTCAGCTATGCTATTCTGTCCTCTAACCTTATCATCGTTGTAAGCAATTTAAAATTGTAATTCAAATGGACATGTACATTTTTAGGATATAAGAAAAAGAACTTAGTAAGGTTTAAAAAAAAAAAAAAAAAAAAAATCTACACGACACAAGGGAGAATATATCCTCACCAGCCTTTGGATTCAAAACCCTGAGATTGGGGACATAAGACAACAGTGCAACCTCAGTTGTGTCATCCTCTATGAAAAAGACTATATATGACTGATTGTTCACGTAAGAGGTCTCAAAGCTGTACACAAGTAGGGCAGCATAGAACTCACTCACTTTAAATTTAGATCCAATTAGAAAACCTCCTTGTCCCTATCACTGCCACTCCCAAATCATACAAAGCCCATTCACCTAGTCTAAAACAGCACATTTAAGCTCAGGGTCATGGGGAACGGTGTAAAAATCCTATTCAAGGCAGTAACCAACATTGAATGAGGTGGAAGGGCTGTCTCACACACACAGAATTGGCAAACTAATAAAACAACTTGTGTCATTATTAAAGTTTCTCTATGTACCTTGTTTTTATTCCCCGAGATGTGGGAGAAAAAACAAAACTGCAAATTATATTCCAAAATATTCAGTGGGAAAAGGGATAAATATCAGGCTGCTTTTTTAAAGCTCAGGGGGCTAAGTCTCCCTAACCTGTTGTAACAGTCCTACTTAGCCGACTCCAACTGCTTGCAACATAGGGTTTAAAATTACTGGCTCACCTTCCACTAATACAGCAGATTGAAGTTTTCCTTAGTTGCTAACAGAAGCTGCTAATGGCAGGCAAGACAGTACGAGAAGGCACAACTAACTGACAGAACAACATTATGCTCAACAAAGCTTTTCAGGCAAAATGAGAAATGGGCTTGCTCTGAGCTGTATTTAAAAAGGATCAGGGTGTAGAGTCTACCACATTTTAATAATTAAAGAAAGAAAAGACATCTATATCATAGTGTGCTGTTCATCTTGATGTGCTTCATAGCGTTAATCACAGTAAATGATAAGTGATCATGATGATACAAAGATTAAATGAAAGCATTTTCCAAACCCATTGTTTGTTGGCATACAGCATGTACAGTCAGGAAAATAAAACAGAAGGCAAAAGGAAAGATTCTGCAAATAAGTCTGAATGTTAAGTATATCTCTTTCATTGCTGGTGTAATATCCATCCATATTGTATCATGGGTGTGAAATTAAATCAGTTCCACACAGAAACAATGCATTAATCCCTTTCTATAAGCCAGGATAGGACCACTCGCAAGCCTTCTGCAAAAATATTGTACTTTTTTTTTTTTTAATTATTTTTAAATTAACCTTTCAATAATATCTACTAATATCCAAATACAAAACAAACAGGAAAAATCCAAACCTACTTAATATTAATGGCCAATGCTCCTAAAACATGATAAAAAGTCTTGTTTTGTTAATAAAACTATATTTATCTCTCACCTTTGAAATATATTATCATGCAAAAATTGACAAGCATTATTTACTTATATATAGTAAGCATAATGCAGTGTGCCAAACTTCCTATTGATAGAGGCTCACTAAAAACACACTATAAACATCTTAAAAATATTTGTTAAAATGAAAAGTTACACGAAACAAGCACCTAATTACAATATCCGTTTTATGATTAGGTTTCAGCATAACAAAATAACATTAAATAAACATATATACAGTATAAAGGTGTCTAATAACACAAGGAAAAGCTTCCTGGGCTTATAAAAAGGGCACATATGTATAAACATACATAAAACATTTTATATTATATATACATGAACAGAGGTATACACTCACTTTAGGATTAAAACACTGAAGTACCTTTGCGATTTCCAATCTGTCTCATAAAATAATTACACCTGTCAGTAGAGTCAAATGCCCACAAATTACAGCAAGCATACGCCATTGCCATTAGCTTTTCAGTCTTGAAAGATGGGTCCCCTGCTGCCATTTTGACCAGCAGTCAAATGTTACATGAAAACTGCACTGGGAATGATGAGGCTTAGTAGCTATATATCGTCCGTAATCAATTTTTTTCTCCTCTTTCTGTCTTATGTACAGCTCTTTCCCTGCCCACTCAAATAATTCCAGCTGAATCTATTGCCTTTCATAAAGAAGGAAAACATACTGTTCATTTAATTGCAAACTCCTCTTGATTACATACACACACACATATTATATACATATATATACACATTGTGTGTATGTATTATATATATATATATATATATATATATACATACACACACACACACACATACACACATATATACACACACACACACATACATGTATGTATGTATAAATAAATAAACACATCCATCCATCCATTTTCCAACCCGCTGAATCTGAACACAGGGTCACGGGGGTCTGCTGGAGCCAATCTCAGCCAACACAGGGCGCAAGGCAGGAACCAATCCTGGGCAGGGCGCCAACCCTCCACAGTATATAAATACATACATACATACATATACACATATACATACATACATACATACATACACACACACATATTATATAAATATATATACACATTGTTGGTTATAGTTATTAGGTGCAAAATTGTAGAATTTGCCACTATACACACTCTACATTTTAGTGGAGACGTGGGATGAAACGTTAGACATGCCCCCCCCCCCCAAAAAAAAAAATAAATAAAAAGCATGTTTAGAAACTATAAACAGTATTGCTTTTTCACAGTAATGTACAGAATCCCCATTGCCTCCTAGGATACATGAACCTATTCCCAAGAATATTATTTGACAGATACAAGTTAAAGCAAAAAGTCTGCCTCTGGAAGCACTTCAAACAAGACAAATTCCACAAGAGACAATGCTACTGCCTAAACATTGCAGCGATATGACCTTCTGACCGCAAATGTTCTGAATGTGCATTGGAAAAGGTCCCTTTTCAGACATCTGCCATTTTACAAGATTAATAAAAATATTTCCAAATACTACACATAATGCCATTTCAACATTTAACTGTTATCCGGTGTTATACTGACAAATACATAATTAAAATGTATCAAGACATAATAAAACCGTATATATTATAGAAGTAAAATACACTTGCAGTATATATGCCAAATATTTACATGGCAAACATGAATTTTAAACCTGCTCTTTTCATTTTTACTATCCACTGCTAACTTTCATTGGTATTAAGATGGCAATTACCCACATTAATTGATCAACACCTAAGTATTTACAAACTGCAAAATAAAAATACAATGCATGAAGTAAGCCAAGACAAAAAACTACAAACTTACTTTGACATTTTATTCCCTACCTATGCTGGATGTTAAGAGATCAAATATGTGCATTCATAAAATCCATTTTCACCTTTTACTTGAAACAATGATAATAAAAGCAAAAAACAAAATGATGTATGCCAAAAAAAAAGAAAGACACGCAGGTTTTTTCAAATGTGAAGTATAATATCAAATATAGCCAGCTCATTTACTTATGTGGACAACTCAGTATGTAAAGGTAAATGTAGAGATGGCAATGTTGCCATCATACATCTCGTTTTTGTCCACATTTAAATTAGTTTTGATCATTTTTTGAAATGGCTTAGTTTTCATTAATTTTTAAAAAATTGACTTATTTTTATGTTATTGCTGCATCATTTTGTACATGTTTTGAGCAATGATGGCTGTCATTTAGTGCTTGCTTTACACAGCACAGGCTGTGTTGTTTTCAGCAACAGCACCTGTTGTCCGTCATTTGATAAGTCA
>NC_041394.2:210773262-210783262 GCF_900747795.2 Erpetoichthys calabaricus | reverse complement strand
TGCACTAATACTCAAAATAAAAATAGAAAAATTTAAAGTATCATTAGAAAATATAGAGATATAATTTATGTCACATTATAGATGCATTAATTTTACACATTCATTATAAAAAGACACCTCTATTACCCTAAATTTCAGATGTTTCAAATCATGCATTTACATTGAATTCCTTTCATAAAAAATAAGTCAAAACACCTTCATTGCTAGAAATGCTGATATGGTAAAGCACACACACAATAATGTATATAAGAAACTGCCATTAAAAATTGCATCAATTAATTATTAAATTAACTGAAGCCAGTTTTTTTATATTAGATCTCTTTGAAAATGATGGTCCTCCACACGTTACAAGCAATATTTCAACACAATGACGAATAGCCCTGCGTCCTATTAATTTATTATTGAAGGATTGGGGTTACATTTTTTCTTCATTCAAATACACACAGTGTCACTACCAAACATGGTTGTCAATTACTAACATAACTTTTTCTTCACTCTAAAGCCTTCTGAAATATTGTCTTCACTGATTATATTTATTTTTTCTCTAGTAACTAAATCTTAGCGAGTTCAAATCCTGAACAACACAACAAAAGGAAGATCCACAGTAAGTCTTATGTATAATTGGTAGCACCGAAAAAAAAAAATCTCTAAGAAACAACTTCTGAATTAGTACTAGTATGACTCAAATCACACATGTACAAAGCCACTAAAATTTATATTAAAAAAATCTTTAGATAAAGAGAATAATGCTTAAAGCAAAAGACAGCATTTCATAGACATTAAACTATAAAAAGTTACTAATCTATGTTTTGGTTGTTACAAACTATATGATTCATGCACACATTTCATGTTGTATACGAACAGTCACTGCCATGCATCAGTATGACAAGAGACACTGCTTAACAGTATTACCAAGAAAAGCATGCCCTGAAGGCCCTGCGCTCACTGAGGTATGCTGTCTCCTTGTGGTCCTGGGGTTCAGCTGGCTTCTAACAAATATACAGCCCAAAAACTACCTCTTGTTTTTCCCTAGTATGACTAATCAATGAAAAAAACTACAATTGTCATCCACTTCCCTAACAAGTGGCCCAGATTACTGGGATGTCTAAATAAAACAAAGGAGGTCCTGTGGTATATTAAAAATAAAGTAAAGGCACTCATGAAGTCAGTGATATTGAATACTTGCACTACATTTATGAGTACATTATATAAATACACACATAATAATATTATATATATATATATATATATATATATATATATATATATACACACATACACACACACACACACACTATATATGAATACATACACAGATACACTGTATACACACACACACTTTATACAGCATGAAGATGTATATATATATATACTATACACACACACATACACGTAATAATCTATATATTACATATGTACAAAACTAATGCTGCTTGAGCATCTTAACCAAATGTTTACAGACAAAATAAAAAACAATAACATTCAACCTTTTTTGATGCGTTGACTTACTTTTATACTATTATGGTTGTGTAAAGTTAACAGAATGACAACTCAAAATTATATATTAAACATGATTAATCTTGTAGATATCAAATATCTAAACTAATACTCTACTAATTTGTTCATGAATATAAATATGACAATGATATGAATAAAAAAGGTAAATGTAACAAATTAAAGCACAAGCATATGCAAAGCACAATTATACATTTTTAAAGTGTATTCATGCAAAACTTCTCACTGAAACACTTTGAAAAGCACCAAAATAAAAATCTGTTTATCACAATGAACAGAACATCAATTAGCCCCCTTTTAATGTCTTCAATGGTCAAAGGTTTATTGCAGGGATTTTGTAGGCAGGGTTAATATCAAGATACAAGGCCCTCTAGTGGATATTCAGGATTCAAATCTCTTTAGCTACGAGACTGTAACCATGAACATGAAAGCCCTTATTATTTACACTGCAACTCTGAAGACAAATACATATTTAATAACAGCATCACCACTACATAATACACAAAACCAATTTTGAAATTAGTTACCCTAAAGCACAAAGCCAATGTACAATATTTATATACAATAAAATAAACACAAAATAATGATTTGACATCATTCATACACAAGATAGAGCAAACACATCCTCATTAACAAATTACTATCTCTAACAGTTATCTATTATTACTGCACTTTTAAAAGAATAATGACTTATTACTGTTTACTGGAAATTGTGATTTAATTTAAAAGGACAACACAACTTACCTGCTGTTGTTGCAGATGCAGCAGTTCAACTGTGCTTACTTCACTGCTCGTGTCACCACTTGATCTTCCATCTCTACCGCCAGCATCTAATTGGCTGCTTAGAGTGCTCATTCCATTTTGATTCATTGAACTGTTGCTTATTGTCTCTGTCGCGGATTCCTGCATCATGACTTAATACCTAAAAGTGATTAAGAGGCATCAATTAACGGTCTGGTTATACCTTTACACTTCCATTATTAAGGTGGCCCACATTAAAGCTGGGGGTAGGGGGGCATTTAAGTGTGAATTAAAGCAAAGAACACTGCACTCTTATTAAACAAATAAAACAATCTAGCTTTTTTGCTTTCTTTTATCTAGTATAAAAAAAAAAGATTCTGTTAACTTGAAAAACTGCAACATGTAGCGAACAAACAGAATTTACTAACCAGTCTTGTAGTTGTAAAATGTTTCAATTACTATACTTCAGAAAAGAACATATTCTAAATCATGTACCAAAAATAAATAAGTAAATTAGTAAAGGTCACATTTGTACTACTGCTTTATTTATAGAAGGTGAACTAACTTAACTTCATTTTTTATTTATTTTTTAAACAAGACTCTGGGATCTTGTATGTATATTTTTCACAGTAGAGGAATATTGATAAATATTTTTGGCTTCCCCTTTTATAATCCATCCTATTGTCAGCATGCAATATTACTTGCTTATTTAACTTAAACAAGTTTCACACATGGGAAAACATTAAAATTGACATTTTTCAGGAGTTCTTCCTACTAATACAAGTAATAATACAAGCCAATATATAAGAATATACTTCTACCTGCTACTGTATATGACTATTCTTCAAAAGCAGGTGTCTAATGATGCACAGCTAATAATGCAAAATTAAAATTACGTATGGGAGTTGCAAATCATGTGATATCCAATGATAAATGGTTTAATGGGCTTCACCCTTTTTGTGATTAAATAAAATTTTGTCTCTCTCGAGATGGGGGGCATGGGGGTTGGGAGAAGCAATACACCACCAGATAACTATTTTTTTTCTTTTTTTATTTCTTCATCATATTGCTGATATTCATTTATTTTTGTGACATTTAAAACATTTAATACTGTCCTTTCTGGGAAATAATTAAGCCCATGCAAGCAAAGCAATCAAACCATTCAGTTGAAGATGACTTAAAACTCAATTTTAACATAGGCAAATAAATGAAAGATATAAAATTAATTTTCCTGGCATGTATTAGATATGAAAGCTGAAATAAAATCTATCAAGAATATCACTAATGATTGTGCTAAAAACAGCATAAATTATGCATATTACCTTCTCGACTGTAATAAATGTTTTATCATTTTCACTGCATAAATGTACTGCACTTTCAGGACAGCAATGCGATGTCCTGCCAAGATCAGTTGAAATCTTTGTAATAAATAAGAACCACTCTGACCTAATGCATCACAAATTCCAAAGTATGTTCTGCATTCACAGTCTTTGTCATCTATCCTCACCTTCCAGTTGCTGAACACTACAAATTACAAGAATTTAAAACACTTCTCACATTTTGACAGACGGCTTAGGCAGGAAAGCACGGTAGGTTATATATTTGGAATATAAAAACAAAAACAATGCATTTACAATTCTGTACCATAACACATCAAAAAATCCCTATATTGTAGCAACCAGAAATACATGCTTTAATTAAAGTTAATTACTAAATCAGCTGACATAAACAAACAAGCAAGCAAACAAACAAACAAAGAAGTCTCATGCTTGCCCATTAAGTGCTTTTGTCTAGAGTAATTGTAAAGCATCACGTGAGCACCATAATTAAACACTCTAATCAGAGCCTTTGTTTGGGTTCAAAGAAAATTCACCCTGCTATATATTATACCATTTTAAATCTACTCTAAGGAAAAGAAAGATGTTGCATACACTATTAATTATACATTAGTCCAAATGAAAACAACACACACACACACACACAAAAACAACAAAAAGCAGCACAACAACTGCCATACACTTACAACCCCTCCCCCCACTTTGATTTCATATGGAGATTAATGCATACATTATTTCTTGCCGGCTTCTTTAAAAAAAAAAAGAAAACATGTTCCAAGACTTAGACAAGTAGAAACTCCTGATTTCCAATTTGAGGATGTTCAGAACAAGAATAAACAGGATATAAGTAAAACAAACAAGAGCTAAGTTACATAAAGGGCGACAGCTGCTATAGCTACAGTAAACAACTGCTGAAGCAGATGTGTTTATGAACAAACACTCCCTGTTAAACATTGTATTGAACATTAGCTAAGAAAGGGAATACAAATGGAAAATGTGACACCCAGTGATGAATTTCACAAGAAAAAAAAAAAAAAAAAAAAAAAAAAAAAACAAAGCTAGCACTCTTTTCTGAGATCAGGCAGCTAATAAGTATTCAAATTAGGCATAAATTTTACATGCACAATGTTTAAAATATTCAGAGAAAAGGGGGGTCTGATTGCCTTTACTTGTTGTATGAAAATTCAAACACAGTCTTTTAAAGACACCGAGTGCATAAGAAAAAAGCACTCATTGATCTATCTAAGCAATACAAAAATGTTTGGCAGACATTGTGGGTCGCCAGACAAACAGCCCAACAAACTATAATTCTGCTAAATATTTTCTTTTATTAATGATTTTATCCATAAATAAAACTAAATTAATTTCTTATTATCCTACTGAAAACGTACTAAACAGCTAAATTACAGTACAAGATTTACAAATATGATGTCAGCAAGAACAAAAACAGAATGAAAATTTGCAGATCAAATACAAATTAAAAACTAACTTAAAACATGCAACTTGTGATTAGACATAGACATATCTCCTGTATGTGTAAAAGATAGATTCAGTCTCAGGGGAACATCCCACTTAAGTTAGCAGAACCTCACTAATAGTGCAGCTCTTTAAGCCCATGCTCATTCAGTAATTACAGAACAATTTCGACTGCCTAAATATTCACAGAAGTCTCAAAGACAAGTGTTACTCAAATCGTACATAAATGCTGAACAGCAAACAGTACTTTTGTTAAATCCCACAACATAAAGAAGAACAAAAAGTGCAAGGCTGGAAAGTGAAAAGGGCCTTGAAAAATCTATTTTACACTATACAGTACAGCAATACCTCTAAATATTTATATTTAACAATCTCTTCCACCATTCATTAAAAGCTTGTATCTCACACTTTACTATACATGCAGGATAGTGCTTTCTCTTCTTAAACAATCTTGACTGAAAGGTTACTTAGTGTAGCAATATTTACTTCCAGAATTGTGTTGTTACCAAGGGTATAATGGATGGTGGCTATGCAGGTTTACGCAAGAATGAGTGAAGCATGAGGCGTTAGCCATGTGTTTGACATGTTTCAAATTGCTATAATCCAGCATTAAACACACCCAGCAATTCATGCCATTTCTTGCAGCTGTAGTCTTGAATAAAGTGTGCCCAACCACTTATTATATAAATTAGTATATGACTCCCTGTTAAAGTCACAACAGTGCTTTGTGTTTATTCGATGGCTTTTATTTATAAACTGTACAGCCATAGACATATTCTATTAAACTCATCAAAAATACCTTAATTTATGCAACAAGGGAATATTGCAAAGCAGATTAGACTCCTAGCTTAATTTTGCACCTGATCGAAATTTAAATACATAGAGTTTTATCTTTTGGCTTATTCTGTTGCAGCTTTCGCTCATGTAACAGTAAAACTAAGAATTAAAAAGCTTAAAAGTAACAGAGACAAACTTTTAAATGCCTATTACAATCTCTTTGAAAGATACTTGAATAGAAGCACCTTAAATGTGCCACAAACACATTATTTTGCAAGAAAAGAAAGAGGTATGGAATAAATTAACCCCAGAGGTAAGAAATGCACAGTTTGTTGATTTTCTACTTTCAGCTTAATGAGCAGTTCAGTGAAGAAGAAACCCACTTTACTAGTCAGCTGCAAGGGAAAAGGGCTTCTAATTTAGGGCAATGAAGAATGTATCAACAACAGTTATCCTAAAGCTCACTGTGAAGTGTTTCAGGCATTATTTATAAACTTCTCTTAATGCAGAGTGAGGAGATTTGTGTTTAAATGTAGTATTTATATCAACCACTTTGTTCTGGTAGCTAAAGACAGGTGTGCAACTTTTTTTTTTTTTTTTTTTTTGGAATAAGGACATATGTTTGATATTTCTGCTTACAGTAGCAGGTGTGGCAAGGTCAAAGTCTAAAAGTGTTCTAAGCAAGCTGTACTGTCAATACAGGACAGCAAACAAGATACTGCTAGGTTTAAAAAAAAAACCAGATAAACACTTTACAAACTGAGGCCAGCAATTTTATTAAATGTGCATCACTAGAAAAGAAAAAAAACTGTAAAAAGTATGCCTGAAAGAAACATCAATGTGTCATTTACTCAAGAAATATAAAAGCAATGCAATAATGTGAAACCAATCCCCAAGAACAGATTACCTGTGATTAGAAAGCCACTGTCGCTGTCAAAACACACATATTGAATAAGAATGATAATTGTGTTACAGTCTGTTTCTTTTCACTTGGGAATAATCTAAAACTTGGAATTAGTTGCTGTTTTAAATAATCACAACTTCTGTGCTCCAGTGAAATTAATTCATCATTGACATGCAGTACAATGCATATAAAAAAAAGAGGTAGTATGCTAAGTGAGCTAAGATATTTAATACTTTAGATTGGCTAATAAATCAAAATGCCAAATATGAAGAACCTTGCTAAAAAGTAGGAAATGTGTGCAAATAATTTGAAAATGTTATAATAATCCTTAATTTACAAAGGGGAAATCTGTACTTGAATTTACTGTAGACAGTATGCTGCTAAATATGTAAAGATGCTGAGGGGAGACAGGTTCGGGGTTGGGGTAATGTATTCTTTGTCTGTGGTGTTGGGTAAATATAAATAGGAAAATGGGGAAAGAAAATTCAAATCAAATTTGTATGATAACCTGGTGTTTTGGTTTTATTAGATCTGATGAAACATATCTTCTCTTCAAGTAGAAAAAAGTAACATGAATTCCTCTGGAAGAAAAAATGCCATCATTTCATTTATACATACATGGTGCAATTATTCAAAACTAATTCCTGGAAAAACCTCATAACTAAAGGAAACAAATCTTAAAATTAAACAGCTAACCAAGCAACCAATAAATGGGTAACTGCTCCATGCTTTACTTTCAAAGGATTAAGATTATCAACTGAAAAAAACTGCACTGCTATGTGTAAAGCCATCTGATAAACCTTTTTGGCAGGTGTAATTCATATATAATGTTAAGACAAGCATGAAGTAAGTGGCATAATGAATAGGAAGAATACAACAAATTCTTTAATGCTTAAAAACCTCATTATAGTAAAAAAAAAAAACAAAAACAGTTTAAGTTACAATATGGATGCATAAATGCTAACACATTAAAACTCATTTATAATATTTTGCTATTTATTTTTTAATATATAGTAATTCAACAATGTATTGTAACAATGATCATATTTAAGGATGGAAAAATCAAGAAAAGTTGCACTTTAGATTGCCAAATAAATCAAAATGGAATAAGGAATACATTGGAAAACCTGAAACACACACACACACACACCATCTTAGTTTATTTCATCCCACATATATACCTTCTACAAATAGGAATCCAGAATCCATTTTTTAAACATCTTTCAAAAGTTGTTGAATTAAAATTTTCAAAAAAGACTTTAAAAATCACAAAGGGAACAAAAGCTGCTTTTTCTAAAAAGACAGGTTCCTGAAAGACAGCCATAAAGTATACCAAGAAATTAGATGTATGTATGCATGTATATGTGTATTTCCCTTTGTTCTTTACGTCTAATTAAAAATTTAAACATCACATACTTCCTATATTTAAAGGCAGAAACAATAATCCATTTCAAATCAATCTAGAAATGTCAGAAACACTTAACGAAACAAAAACAAGGTAATCACTTTACATTTAAAATAACAGTTATTTCTGATGTTTAGCACACAATTTGTATACATTTGGTTATCTATGTGCATTGCACACATGGATACATACACCCTGCCTGTGTAGGCATGAAAAGGAAAAAATAATGATTAAATAAGTAATTCTTAGTAGATAGTTAAAGGGACGATCACCTTCATTATTTACTTCTTAGATTGTACAAACTGAAGCACCTTGGAAATGGACTTCTCACTCCTAACAAGAGATGTTACAAGTTCCTTTGAAGAAGGTGAGTGAACGCAAAGTTAATGATCGAAGCATAGACACAAACCTCTCCACCAAACGTATTACTTCTGCAAGATTCTGAGACATAGCTCATCATGACGTTTCCAGTTATTTCTAGCTGATTAGGGTCATTATGTTGGAGGGCTGATTTATGTTGTCATTCCCTCTCACCAGTCCTGCATCAATAGATCTTAATGAATTGGTAAATAAGGGTGAAGATTATACTTGACAACACAGAAACATTTCTCATTCATACCAGACAAGATTTATGTAACCAATTAGGACATAACAGGAGAAATTGGTCAGAAGAAAAATAATCTTTCCAGAAGAAAATTACCCAAGTCTAAAACCTCTACAAAACAGATAATGGCCAGTGTTTAACTCTGGCTAAGTCACACATCAACCATGCAGTTGGTCTTTCAAAAGCATCATTTTGCCTAATAAAAAAATATTTTTGTGCATTATTAAAAATACAGAAATGTTTCTTAAGATACCAGATGACAGTTTAAAGGAAATAAGGATCAACTGTGAGCTACTAAAGGAAGATGCAGTGTCTTAAAATACACCAGGGTACATACCAACAGTTTAAATTACAACTTCATCTTCCCAGGTGCAAATATAAATGGCAAAATTTCACCAGCTTAAATGTTTACTTTAATTTAGTATTCTCAATGCAAAACTCACTTAAACTAATCAAAATCATGTATAGGGTTACTGCTTATATTACAGGCTTTTCATATCAGACAAATATGCATTTCTTTCATATGAGGAAGAAAAGGCAGAGTCAATGTAGAAATGCTTAATGAGCAATTGTTTATCTCAGCTTTTACTTACTGTTTGATGTAACTGTTATTTAATCATTTTCATACTTAAATAGCTTCAATTTTCAAATATTTAATTTAAATTTGTATAGTTCTAGTAATCAGTTTACACCCTCTTTGTCTTTATATATATATATAAAAAAAAAAAAAAACAGATAAAAGTGCTGATCATCAATAGCAAACGACAGCCCGGAAAACCCAAAGGGCTGGTGTGAACAGAAGTGGAAAATTAAAGCAAAGTGATACTGGAACAGCCTAATTCAACTTGCTTCAAGCATATGCAAATGAGACTCTGCCGCTTAACTGCATCATTTATGTCGATAATAGCGGCATCATCATTACAGGACTTAAATTAAATTACATCATAATTAGCATATCAAAGTGATTGGTTTAACTTTAAAACAAACACCCAATTCTGCTAATGAACAGTGTTAATTGGCTTTTATACTCTAAATAAAAGAGCTAGGTAAATATATGTTTAGCAACAATTTTAAAATTCATTGTTTTTAAGAAACAAAAAAAAAATTGCAAGTTTAAAAAACACAAAATTGCCAAGGGGATTTATGTGCTAAAATTTAAAAGATGTAGCATTTAATTTTATTGCACTAAAGAACCTATTAGATTCCAGACTCTAGAGAACAATGTAAATTATCTGCTTTCA